>NC_136589.1:27059698-27232198 GCF_910589615.1 Taurulus bubalis
CGAATGTTATGCTCAATTGAGATATTCAACATATTCTCACCAATGCTAATACAAAATGTCCCTCCATATCTGACTGTACCTCAGTGTAGACGATGGCAGTCATCCAGTAGCGCTTGCTGGGCCGGGGAACTGACAGCATGGCCCAGAGGAAGATGGAGGTGGGAAGGACCAGGGTGATGCAGGAGGCCGATACCATGTGGTTGATGATGATGACCAGGAAGCACACCATCTCTGAGTTGGCCACCAACATGTTGTAGAGGGCGTAGCTGAGCTGGAGGATCAGAGGCTGTTTTTGGTAGAATCTATCTGACCGCTCCAGCTCCTCATCATAAAACATCCTGAACAGACATAAAGAGATGGATTGATTTGGTGTTTGATTTGGAGTTTATTTGGGATATTCTTGATTCACGAAAAGGACTGCAATCATGGGTGGACTACTGAATGGGCCCCTGGGCTTCACCCGTAAAATGTCACTTAAAGAGACACACACAAACAACACAAATAGATTTAAAAGACAACAAAGACAAAAAGAAACACAAAACAAACGATGCAGAACAACATTGACACACACACACACACAAACACACACACACACACACACACACACACACACACACACACACACACACACACACAGTCTCATAATCAAGTTTCACAAGAACTCTTCAATCACAGACTGTCGATGCAAAGAGGAACTTAAATTCTGGCTCATATTACTGATATTTTTTGTTGTTGGGATGTGCAGCAGTTTATTTTAGTATAACACAATCTAGGTGCTGGAGTGAGATCTAAAACATGCAGTGCAAGAGGCAGGTATGTACATGATTGGTGGAGCTTCGATTATTTGAAAATTCTTGATTCCAGTTTCGACAGGATTAAGCATTGAATGGAACGTTTTTGATATTCTGTAATACAGAAACACTTCAGAAAGCACTCAGCAAGTGCATAGGTCAATACCAAGACTTGTGGAAGACACAAACTTACACCTTATAGGACAAACTAGATGCTATTTCTAAAATGAACAAGATGAATCCGCAGTAAAAGGTCTGAGACAAATAACTGTTGATTGTGATTCCTGTGAGGCTTCATGCTGAACAAGTTTTGGTAATTTTTGGACTTACTTGTTGAGCAGCAGTTCGCTGGCGGTCAGCTCAGTGGTCATGGAGGGCAACATGATGTCTGACCTGCTGTCTGAGTGGCTGTCAGAGGTCATCACCATGCGCCTCTTCCTGTCCATGTCACTCTCGTCATCGCTAACTTCCAGACGATCGAAGCTGACGGCCTTGCTGTAACTGGGAGGCACGTCAGCGTCAGACGTTTTAGAAGCATCTGTATCGGGAGTGTAGAGCAGCCCTACTCGCCCCTCTGTCTGCATGAAGTCCTGCTGTTCTCCTCCATCCTCACTCTCAGTGGTGAAGTCTTTCTCCTGGGCAGAAGGGGCAGACTTTGTCTCCTCCAGCCTGAGAGAGGGGCCCTCATCTGGGCCTAAGGATTCCCAGGGTGCCTCTTCTCTCTTTTCTCTGTGCTGGTCTTTTGGTACTTCCTCGCCCTCCAGTCCCTCCAGTCCCTCCAGTCCCTCCTGGCTCTCACCCTCCTGCTCCCCTTTCTCCTTTGGTTCGGCATCACTCCAGCCACCGCCCTCAGCCCCCTCACTCTCATCTAGCTGTTGGGATTCCCAGAGAACCTGCCGCTGCTGCCGTTTGTTTTCCCCTTGATCGTGCTCATTCTCCACTTCTTCTATGGTGTCTGTGGTGCCCTGTCTGGAGTAGAGCGTGACGCACTGGGTCGCTTCACTGCAGGGGACAAAAGCAGCAGGAATTGAGTCAAGTCTATCTCTTCACATGGAAATAAAAAAACCTGAATGTTTGAAATAGAATCAGCCACCTAATTTACACAGAATAAATGAAAAATCTATCTGCTCAATTGCACCTCCTCAATAGGTGCCAGGTCTACTGATATGTATTTTTATAATGTACCAACCAATATTTATTAAAGCCTTTTTATTTCAAACTATCCACTATTTTCTATTTTTCTTTTTAAAGGAAAGCATTTATAAGCAGAAAATTAAAAAAAAAAATAATAAACCATCATTTAGTTGTAGTCTAATCCAACAATTTTAGGTGTTTTTAGTGAACAGTATTTGTAACAAATAGATGTAACACCTATAAAGACATATTATATATAATTGTCATTCACCATCATCACCAAGATATTATTTATTCTGCCTTGTGTATGCTCTTTGCCTATCCGTCCACAGTTAATCTCGCACACTGCTGGAGTTTATTATTTTTGTGCTCATTTATGACTGTTTTATGAAAACATATTTAAATGATTAAAGTGATCAAGAACTGCTTCAGTTTTAATTACTGTTTTCCCTATAGATTAAAATAGTTCCTTGATTTGCATGGCTCCTTAAGACAATTGAATGTAACCTGTGTATACAGTATATGTATGTCTAACTATTGCTTAGCAAATAACAAACTAAACCGAGCGCTGACTACAACGTAGCGCATCTTCTTACGTCGGTAGGAGGAGAGCTAGTTAGCTGTTAGCAGCCGGTACACACAGCAGGACTGACAGTTTCTGTTCAGAGGGAGCATTAATCAGACAGCATGAGCCGTGACACAGTGAACTGAGTTTAGCTGCCTGGAGCATGTGCAGACAGCTGTATAGATTAACATTCTCGTGAAAGTAAAAAAAACAAGTCTGATACGCTTGCGGTCTAGACGAAGCAATTGTAGTTTGTATTAATTCAATCAAACATTACAGCTACGGTCGTTGCAGACACACCTGGAAGAGTTCTTCACTCTACGTTTTATTTTTTATTTTGATACGGTTGTTGACAAATAGAATAATAAACATCTATATCTGCTTACAACTAAATAATTAAAGTGAAGTGTTTTGTTGTTGTTGTTGTTGACTACTGTATGTCTCAATGATCACTGAAACAAGAAAAGTGGTGTTTCAATCCTAAATTACATAAACACAATTTCTGAAGAGAAACCATCAAAGATCTGTAAAATGTCTTTTCATATCACTGTTACCGGGTGAAAACCTTCCATTTTAATAGGAAAAAAAAACATGCAATTTTTCTGATTATCTTTGCATTTTTGACAGAATGTAATAAAAAGGGTTATAAAAAATACAAACAATGATTTGGAGGAGTCTTTTGATAAAACAGAAGTCAGGAGACGTGATGGATATTCTTCATGTCCGTGACAATGAGAAGTAATGTGTGTAAATGGATGATGCAGACACCAGGCACCTGGACATGAAGCTGCTGCAGCTATCCATTGACGAATTGGACACGTCCAAGCCGCACATCTTACGCAGTTTGGGCCTGGCCCGCTCGCTGGTTTTGGGAATGCACTCTGGCATTCCATCCAGGTCTTCCAGGGTGGATTGGCGAGAAAACAATGTGGTGGCCTCAGTGAAGGCACTGAGAGATGGTGAGAGTGACACATGGAATGGTTAGTGATGATGAGATGGGATCTATGTTAGGTTTCCCTATATAATGTGTAATAAAATCATCCAAACTTAACATTACAAAAATGAGCAGGAATATGATCATCCTACATCCGATCATGCTCAATGTGATGTTATTGAACTACCTCAGCTGTCAATGGCTGTCATTTACACCATAATGCACCCAATTGCTAAAAAACAAGTGACATATTCTCACTCACCTTTAGGGGTATGTAGCCATGCAGACAGCTTTGGTTTTATTGGCTAATAAGGGTTTAAGATATCCGTCTCAGAGATGTTTGCCTCCAATACAATGACTTTGACAATTACATTGAAATACATTTAAACAACATTTTATTCCTGAAACAAATAATAAATTGACCTGTACTTTGTAGACCGCTTTTCTTGTCTTCCGACTCAAAGCACTTTAACACTACTTGTCATCGTTCACCCTTTCATACACTGATGGCACTGGCTGCCCACCGGGAGTATCTAACATTCATACACCGTAGGCACAGCTACGGGAGCAATTTGGGGTTAAGTCTTGTCCAAGGACACATTGGCATTGACTAGCGGAGCCAGGGATTGATCCGCCGATCCTCAGATTGAAGGACAACCCTTCTCTATCACTGAACCCCAGTCACCCCACAACGTCGCTGGATAATCCACACAACACACGCTATAGGGACTATTCCTTTCGTCGAAAGTAGTTCCAATGAAACTGTTCACAAATGTTGTTGTTAAACATCATTAAATGTCATATTAAATGTCATATCTCAAAACCTGGACGAATAAAACCTCAAACTATCTGCATGTCTAGACAAGGGGGAAGCAGGACAAACATTAATGGGAGACACCTGTGCCAGAATGTATCCACATGTGGAGGTACAATTCATCATTCAGGGGCATGTTTTAGTGATAACAAGAATCTGAGGAATTGTGATGCTGGCACAACAGGGAATAAACATGTTAAAATCAAAAACATATTTGTGTCCTGTCCAGTCATGCTTTAACAAAAAAAGAAGAATTTTCTGCAATAAAGTCTTCAAGTATATGAGTTTAATGGTTTATTTTACACTTCTAATCTTAAAACCTTAAAAGATAAACTAAATGTCCCATCCCTGTTCACTGAAAGCTTCTTTTTGTAATTTACAACCTAAAAATTAGACAGAAAGTTCAGAGAACTATAGAAGAAAGAAGTCATGAAGCTAGAATGTATTCTTTTGCGGTCTCTCTCACCACTTATGAACCCTCCCTGGAACATTTCATGATGGGGACTCATTTGGTCTTCCATGCTGTATTGCTGGGACTCTGTGTACCTGGATATGCTGTCTCTGGATGCTGTGGAGTCCTGGCTCTCCATGGGGTAGCCTCTTCGCCCTCGGTGGACCTTGGCGGAGCCCGAGGCCGACTCGTCCTCACTTAGCTGATCCAAACTGGCCTGCCTGGACATGTTGAGCCTCATGGCCTTCTGGTAGTAGACGTGGATGCTCTCTCTAGATGGCACGTTACCCTGGTGGGAGAAGAGAAGTTAAACAATGACTGGTTCTCTTAATTACAACAAAGTTCTTCAATTGGCTTGTAAAACGTAAAAAAAAAGAGAAGAAAAAAAAAGAAAAGAAAACAAGCCCAATTCCAATTTAAAAACTAACCTTTTTGACCTCTCTGGTCAGCATGCAGCGCTCTATACGCAGCACAGTGGAGATGTCGATGTACTCCCTGCACATGTCATTCATCCACTTGGTGAAGCTGTCCACCATCGTCTGGAAGAGCACCCAGGTGAACTTTATGATGTTGAACACTCGCTTGATGATGTTGTCTAACACAAAACAAAACACTCATTAGTTAAACTTTTCAGGGTGCAGTAAAGAATTGCTGTCAGTGGGAGTAAGAAATAGCTGATTGTTTCATGCTAATATGAAGAAATTGTGCAAACTAACATTACAAAACGTTACAGAGCATATTAATAATCCTCCTCCTGTCTGTAGAAGGAATAACCCTCAAATATTAGCAAACGGTAAAATACAATTAATCTAAAGTAGCATCCTTATTCAAAACCAGAATTTTATCTACACAATTGGGTGAATCAGTGGAATCTAAACTAGGGAAAGTAGAAAGCCATTTACTTTTTTGTAGATAACTTATATTCTTTCCATTCTATAATTTTATAAGAGGCCTAACTCATTATCGTCCATCAACCCCCCTATTCACAGCCAAATTCAAAATGGATTAAAACTAACGCACAATAGTGATCAACACTATATGAAGCAGGAACTTAACTTAACATTCTTTGAAGAGTCCTAAAACTATTTTCTTGAGGAGAAACCAACCTGGACCAGCAGACTTCGTGTCCTCTTCATCTTTTTCTTGTCCATCTGAGAGCTCACCAAGCTCTATGGTCACATTACCTGCTGGAGTACAGTAAAGACATCTCATTATGGTTGAAATAATGAAATTGAAAGTCAAATTCATTCACACTCATGGCTAGAAAGTGTGTTTCATGCGAGTAGACTTGCTTACCATTTTTCTTGCTTTTTCTGTGTCTAACTCCTTTGGTGTATTTTTTCCAAAATTTGCGTTTCTCTTTCCCTCGTGCCCTGAGGGCCGCTTTGGGATCTGTGATCCAGGCGTGATAAAGAAACTATAGAGTAGAAAGAGGGACTTCAGTATTGATGAAAGTATATGAAAAATAGGAGTTATGAGGTACAAAGGTGAGCAACAACAAGCATTTTAAGGTGGTTTTGCATGTTTTTGTCTCTCAATTACAAATCATACACTTTAAATGACAACCGACCATTTTCATAAACAATATACAATACAACATGTTCTGATATTGCATGAAAACATGCCCAAACACAGAGGCAAGGCCCAAACACCAGTTGCTGATAGTGACTCACTGACCATAATAACTCACAAATGCAATGCTCACAGCAGAAGAAAAAATTAAAAAGGTCAAAACAGTCAAGAAACACATAACCCAACCAACAAAATGCCAGCATTATGCTCCAGTTCATGCAGCCCACTTCAAGTCAAAATAACATGCAAAAGAGCAAAAGCCAAAGCATTTCTATTCCAGTTTATGTTTGATGATTTATGCCAAATTAGCATTTGCTTTTGAAATGGATGAACTCATCTAGCAATGTGAATATGTTTCACATCTGGTTACACCGGAACACCAAACATGAGCTGGAAAGGCAGTTAGCTGGGGCGTTATTAGTTACTTTAAGTGCTGTTTTAGTGGTGAGTACCTTGCCTGCCTTGACTACATACTGCAGTATAGTTTTAGGCAGCTTAATGATAGACTTGGGCAAGGCCAGCACAGCAGAGACAAACTTTCCAATAGCTCGCTACAAAGAGACAGAGTGGGAGAGGATTAGTAGAAAATTATTTCCTATTATTTAGAAATAACAGAGGTTAACTTATTTTCAGGTTAGCATTGTACACGTGAAAAACACAGGCTGATAAAATAAAACATAAGTAAAAAAAATAAATAGATGGCGTGTGATCTTTTTGACTGAAAGTAGTCGAGCTGGAGCCTCTTGTCACATTTCAGACGTCACCAAAGACATCTAACCTCCTTACGTGGTTTATTATTGCTTTAAATATCAAATACAAATTTGGTTTATAAAAAGTTAGTTTTTTCTTCTTTCTTCGTCCATTAATGATTTCACGACCCCTTAGATCTATCTTAAGATCCTTTTGGGAACCACTGGACTTTTACTGAAGCAGGTAAAAGTACCTCCACTTTGACCAGCTACCACTGTAAAATTCTGCTGACACGTTCACATGTTACAATACTTTTACTTCTGTACTTTAAGTACATTTACTTCAGTACTTTTACTTACGTATGTCAGATTTTACATTTTTATTGGAGTATTTTTACATTGTTGTGTTGCTACTTTTACGCAAAGGATCTGAGTACTTTTTTCTTCTTCCTCCAGATACAGAAAATATAATGAAGTAAAAAGTACAATATTTCCTTACTTCGAACTGTTAAGTACTTGAGTAAAGATACGTTATTGTTTACCTCTAGTGAATGCAACATCCTCATCAATAATAAAGAATGTAATTGGATTAGATAACTGTGACAGAGACAGAAATAAAATCTTGTTTCACACTGAAACTGATTAGACACTAGTGGGAGTCACCTGAAACGCCGACTTCTTTGGCTGTTCATCGTCTTTTTTCTCCTCTTCCTCCTCATCCTCCTCCTCACTGTCGGTTTCAAACAAGTAATAGTCTCCACTTCTAACCACTGAAGGGAGCAGAGGGTAAAGTGTAGTTATATTCAGTCAAACAGAGGCTGAAGTCACTCATCTTTTTTTAACAACATTGAAATTAGGTTCAGAAAGGGTTCCCTTGCTGAAGATGCAGGAAAATAAAACCACTTACCGTAAAAGTAAGAAATGCACTACTTTTAAACATTTAACAGAGTCTACAGTAAGTTGTGAAATAGACACGCATTTAAAAACATCAGAGACATGTAAGAATGAAACAGAAAATGCAGAAAACACACAATGTTACTGATAGAACTATGAGCGCAAAGCACAATGAAGGTCGTTGATTAAATAAGAAATTATTCCAGTCAGCACAGTTGCCTTTAAGCTACTCCTGTCTACAGCAGTTAAGTGGGATAGACAAGGCTGACTTATGTCCTTGAACAGAACCGCAGTGGGCGGGAGGTGAGGGAGGATGCTGGGATATGGAGATGAAACATCAGATGACAAAGAGATGAAATGGATAAATAATTTGAAAATGCCATGTGGGGGTGTAGAACGACATGAGACATGAGTTCAAACCAAACAGGCGATCACTATATTGACTCACAGAGATGCTGGTATTTGTTTTTATTTACCACAAAGAGAGACAGTAAAGGTCCTCATTTTATATATTCAATCACTGGTCCAATCGTTCCCTTTTTATTTACTCCTGTTTGGTGATCATGTCCACAGGCAAAGAATGAACAAACCCTTTCATCCTTTATTCCAGTACTGAGAATAAAGGCGAGTCGACTTCATATCTTTGCATGAAAATGTGTTATAACAGAGTGATTCTCCTTACTGTGGGCTCTTTAGGTGAGACCGAGGATTATGTTTTAAACAATGTCAAGTACAAACCTCCAGACATTAGTAATTTTCTCTTGCAAAAGTCTCATTGTGTCTATTTAAGGCAACCCTGCTCTGCACTGATACCGACACGGTTTAATAGATCATCTTGAAACTGAAGAGCCTCTCCACACATAGTGTACACGAGAGCTGCAGGTAGTAAAAATGGCCCTTAAATAGAGACAGAAAAAGACTAAAGTCTGATTGGCGCAAGACTACTGTGTTGGTGCCTTCAGAGCCCTGGGGCAGTATGGGAATCCTCAGCGTTCTGGTCAAGGACACAAGGGCCAATCAGAGTGGAGTAAGAGAAAAAAGAGGGTTGGGGGGTCAACCTACTGGAAGCATGGTCAACCCACGGCCTCCACCACTGCTTTTTTTTGGTCTTGGCTTTCGTTCGCTGTGCTCCTAAAATTTCACAAATACATCAATGCAACATTTCATAAAATAAATAATTATTCTACAAACTTCAAGTCATATTTTTCTTTTACACTATTAAGCTGCTTTTTTTTTTTAGATCAAATACGAATGCAAATACATCATTATACAAAATACGTTATGAATTAGGTTGAATTTAAGGTATTGATACACTCTCACCCATCTTCCTTGAGTACTACTAGCAAACGTTTAACCTCAACACCAACTTTTCTAACATTGACAGCACAGACAGAGTCAGCCGTCGTCATACCGTCATCATCATCCTCCTCGTGGTGGACGAGGCTCGGTCCGTCGCCAGACTCCTGTGCAATGCTCAGCATCCTCTCCTTGCCCCTCTTAAACTTTTGCTGCCTCACCTTAATGCGCTCCATCCTGATTAGATCAGAGAGGCAGTGAAGAGACACAAAGTATCGACACAGAGGAACATCACTGACGGCATAACAGACTGACCATACACATCTCCAGGCTTCATATACAAATTAGTGTATGTTATGAAACAGTGGAGTGCTCATTAGAGCGGGTGAGTGGATATTATCAGAGCTTTTCAGTAACTCCTGAGATAACTGTAAGTGGTGGGAATACATTGACTCTATGTAGTATGATATACGGAGCAATGGCTTCCTGGAAACAGTAAAGACCAAGACAAGAGTTGCTTTTAACAAAGAATAGATTTTAAATGGCTTTCTTAATCATGTTTACTTCTGGACTAAATTGAGACTCAAAGTCAGGATACAGACATAACCATGTTTTAGTAATTATATTCTATAGTCAAAAAATTCCATGAAAAGACAAAAAACAACAATGTATTGCCTGTGTGGCATATATCTTATTTAGATGTGCCATAGAGCTCCCTTATTGCCATTTCAAAACTTCCCCTCGTATTGCATCTAGTGCCAACTAAACCACAGCACTACACCACTTGGAGTAAGTCAAACAGGCGGAGTCTCACTGTCTCTTCAGCTGCTCCACAGATTTGCGCTCTTCCTCCAGTCTCGCTCTCACCGCCTTCACTATTGTGGCCTGGAAAAGCTCCGCCCCTCTGAAACACAATCAAAGGTTAAAAACACGAGTCACGGTGTGGGGGCTTGATCCTACTTTACTACAAAAAGAATATTCACTTTCTTTGGAAGCTGAAACAATCTCACACAACCCTTCAATGGGTTCATTGATTCCATAATCATCCAATTGAAATGTAATCATAACGTCACTGTATTGAGCAAGTCAGTCACAAAAGGAGCCAAGTTGAATTTTATTGAAATACCATTGTAATGAACTGCACATTTTCTCTCAAGCATTTTTGTAATTACTGTGGTTTCTGTTGTTTGTTAAAAAAAGACGTGTTTTCTTAATACACATCAGCACTTTTATTTTTTTCTTCCGTGTCCACAGTCTGTCCATCTAGTTATTTACATCTTCTTTGCTTACTGAAAACTTCTTGAAACCTTAGGCCTTGTAGCATCAGAGCGCTCTTGTGTCTTTATCAAATATATCGGATTCGTAGACCTCTTTCACAGCAGCTTTTTAACATGTCATGGCAGTAAAAGCCACGGTGTCTCTATGCAGCGGGCTGCCTCAGCCTCATCTGCGTACCTGCACGCGAGGATCTGCGACGCTCTGATATCAGCCACCACGTGGAGGAAGTAGTAGCTCATGAAGACTCGTCTCTGCAGCAGCAGGAAGGCAAAGCAGATACTGTCCCAGATGATCCCGGCCTCGCTGCCGTTCAGCTCACATTTCTCTAATGATTGGTGAAAGCGAGGATATTTATGAGGGTTAATTATCAAGAATGTTAATGTAAACTGTTTTTCTACGAAAGCCCTGTGATGGAGGGGAGAAGAAAACAATTTTGGTGATCTTTTTTTATTATTTTTAAGTCTCATCGAAACTGTGTTGTTTTCAATGTGTCAATGACAGGTAAAAAAAAGGTTTTGCAAAAAAATAATCTTTCTAATTTCCTCAAAATCCTCAAAATCATCTGTAAAACTGGTGGGAAAAAAAGGTTTGACCAGGAAAACTAAGTTACATCAATGCTTTTAGTAATAGAACATGGGATAGTGGGGACCCATAGCCTTTTGTGGCCGAAATGAAAACTACTTGCAACAAAGCTTTGTCAAAAAAAAATCACAGATAAAGATGACCAAAAACGATTGAATTTAGAAAGATATTCTTTTTAAACTGTTTTTCACCTCTCAGTGCTTCAGTAGTTATTTGTTGTTTCTAAATGTGCATACATCTTACTGTTTCACTGAATATCGTGGCAGAGTTTTGTATTCACTGTAAATCCAGTAAGATTAACAAGATTAAGTCTGCACTGAACTAAATTGGCCCTGAGAGTTAAGCCTGAAAAACAAGAGTGTGGGTTTAATTTCAGCTTCTTGGGAAACACATTCTTGGACATACATGAAGCAGCAACTCACATCAACATGTCTAGTTGCAGCCAAAATTAAGATTTGAGCTGAAGAAGTAAAACGTTGAGTCCACTCACTCTCGTTTGCTTCGGTGTCAATGTTGTAGTCCTTGATAGTACAGGCCAAACTGAACAACTGGACCATCCCGCATTGGTTATCAATCAGTGAGTTGATGTATCCACAAGACAGGATCTAAGAACACGAATACTTATTTTATAGATTACATCTCTACATATCTTTATTAAGATCTTTGATTTCACATAACACACAGGCAGTGTTAGTATGAACTAAAATATTGAGAACAAAGAAGTTTATAATAAATGTGTTTTTCATTCATGCAGACATAGCTTTTAAAATCTAAACATTATATTGACCCGTATGTACTTTATGAAGGATTTTCTCAGGGATCTCAATATACAATTTGAGATAGGCTACTCACAGACAAAACATTCTTCATGGTGATTACAAAGATATTGTAGGCGATCAGGAAGTCCCAGTAGTGGAGGATCTTTTTGATTGGTTTGAGCAACAGCTCACCACCAAAGAGCAGGAAGTAGAAGCAGGCCACCAGGTAGCCCATGCAGAAGATGCTGATCCGCGTGGTCCCCGTGATGAAGATGATTGTGAGGACAAACCAGAACAGGTAGCTAAACATGATGACCTTCAGCATGTCCAGGTAGGACCTAGAAGACAGAAGTGAAAACGATACGTCAGCGCTATTTTTCCAAAAAGAAAACAAATTCAACAGATAAATTAGTTATTTTTCGGATGCCTTGGCAGCTCCGAGTGTCAGGTAAAGGTTACAAAAATGTCAATTCAATACCTAGAGGTGATCTGACATCAGTAAACGCATCATTCAGAGCATCCTCATGCTGCAGCAGAAACGATGTTCACACATACTCCACAACATACTGTGTATTATATGTACTGCCTGTGTTATCTGGAACAAATACCCCAAACAACTGATCGTCAGCTGCAGCTTTCACTTCTTTTAAATCAAGGCTGAATACTTTTCTGTTGTTTACTGACTTTATTATCTATTTCTAATTTAGCTTGTCTTTATTTTCTATTCTCTTGGCTCTGTAAAGACTGGTTTAATTGTATTTGAATGTCCTTTTATGCCATGTTTTTTTTATACTTTGTCTTTTGTCTTTTGATGTTTTATGTGAAGGGCTTTAAATTGTGTTGTTGCTGGATTATTCTATATAATTAAACTTGCCTTGCCTGTTTAAACAATTTATTATATTTACATTTACATTTAACTGTCAGCAATGTTGCTGTAACGCAACTGTGGTTCTTCTTCTCGGAAAAACATGAAATTTTTCCTTGATTTCCCGATTGACTTATATGTCTTTTTTCAACCAGCCAATGAGGTCTGCGTGACATAAAGTGAACACAGCATCATGTTTACCAACTCGGCAGGTTTGTGATGTAAAGATGAAGCTCTCAATTGTTGCTATTCCGAAAGTTTGAATTTAGTTTTTAGTGGGAGGTTTTCATAGTTAATTCCTTCAGGTAGAGAGTGAAAGGATATTAACTAAAATAAGTACAATTTAGAAGTAGTGCACTTCAGTAGTTACATTTTATGCTACTTTATACTTATATTACACTACATTTCATAGGGTAATATTGTACCTTTTACTCCACTACATGCATTTGACAGCTGTAGTTACTTTAAAAATTCAAATTATCCTTATTTATCATCTGCAGATTAAAGTAATGTACACATTACAATACAATGATTTACTATATATGCATCTGAAATGAGCTTTTACTTTTGGTACTTTGTCGTATATTTTGATTCTACTACTTTCTACTTCTAATAAACAACATTGTTTTCTACATTTTCATATTGGTACTTTTAACTTAAATAAAAGATCAACTTACCTCTTCCAACACTTGCTAAATTTTATTAAAACCATATAGCATCTCAATTAGTTTTTATATTTTTTCCAGAGTTATGTTAATCACTGTAATCAACTGGGGACAACAGAACTAAATCGATAATGCCAGAGCAAACTCAAAATGATGATGAAGATTGAAAGCTCCAGAAAAGGCTAGAAAGTAAACCTTGATATATAAAAAAAAACTACATTTCCCAAGGTCAATAATTAACTTTCCTCGCCCACTCTCTCTTACATATATTTACATAAACATTTAACCCAAATATGGCTTTATTGTGTATGTTGAATTGAATAAAAAATTCTGCTTAATTTGAGATGGGGCAAATGATCATGATTTGAGTCACATGAACCTGGAAGTAAACGGCATGGATTCGGGCCAGCTGAGCTAAGTTTCTAGTAAGGAAGCATGCTTACCACATCATAAAAGTCAAAACAGTATTTCAGTTCATTCTGTTGCTGTGCGCATAATTTGCCCATCATTCACACTTAGTGTATCACTTAGTGTCCGGACACTTTAATCAATGAACGGGATCCAGAGCTGAAACGGAACACCTGTCACTCAGCACAGATATGTGTACATTTCACACACCTGTGTGTGTCTAACGTGCTAAAAGCATGTGAGCGGACCCTGTGTTCTCATGTGAGAGACCGTTAATATGATGTGTGGAGTGAAAACATAAGAAGCAACGGGCATTCATTTGATGGACCTGGGGAAAACACGGGACCACAACAACAGCTGCACTGTTTAGGAAGCAGCTCTGATGAAGTGGGTTTGGATCGGACAACACGTTGATGGGCCGGAATACTGAGTGAGTGTCCTTCTTCATCAGGGGAGAGAATACCTTTTTCCATACTTAAAAGCTATTTATTGAGTTAGAGTACAGGGCAAAAGCGTCTGAGTCGTGGAGTGACGGACAGAGTGTTTTTGTTGATTATGGATCTCCCCCCCGCCCCTATCCGTAATTCGATCCTGGAGGGAAACAATGGAATAAGTGCAGAGCTGCTGTGGCGTGGACAGACGGGCTTGTACAGCTCTCTTTCTTTCTACTCGGGCTTGTTGATGGACGCAGAGTGCGTTAATAAAAGACTTGTCCACTTTGCGCATCAAAACAGTGGAATGTGAAGAGCACATAATCAATGACTGTGGAGAGGTCAGGATGCTCTCGCTGTCTTTCTTACTCACTCACTCTCTATTTCCTTGCCTCTCAGAATCCTCTCTTCACTCTTTTTTATGTGCAAAATCAGTATCTAGCTCTAGATTAAAATATCGGACGGCAGCCAAAATTCTGAATTATGTACATACACTGGGTATTCAATAACATCTATCACTAAGCTACTGTCATCTGTCTTATCTTTATTTATCTAGGGTGAGGGGCTTGCTGAGCGAGTATGTTCTTATTTAGCACCACTCCACTTAAGATTTCTACACTTACACAGTTAGCTGCTAAGTGCAACAACAGTTTTCTACCGAGTTGGCCTCTGAGCAGCTCGACTGAACAGGCTGGGGTACAAAGCAAGCAAGCGTCTAACTCAGCGGCATGTGGTTGCTGCTGCAACTGGGAAGAATGATGCCTTTGTTTTACGTTTCTAAATTCTAAACCTGCAACCATCTGTCTCCGGCCTGCTCCTCTGCCTTGTAGCCCATCTCTGAGTTCAACGCTCTACTTGGTAACTAACTTGGCACAATAGCGGCACCCTTTTTGTTTTGAACATGCATTAATTGATTTGTTAGTCAATTGGAGGAGGCGGCAGAACCAAGTTGAGATATCGTCACCTTTTAAGCTGATATGGCAAACCAGTCCGTTCTCAATCCCAGAGCGTCAAATACCAAAAAACAGGTCTTTAACATCCACCAAGGGTGATGTTAAAATAATGAATTCCCATTGCTGCATTACAACTACAGGCCAGTGTACTATCCAGTAAACCATCGACCAAAATATAAATATCTACACTATATCACAACATTGGTAAAACTTTAAAGTTAATGTTTTACTCTTAGAAAGGTATAAACAAACCAAACCCTAACCAGTAGACACTACACGCCTTAATGCTTAAATCCAAACTGCTGCTGCTTGTTTTGATAACATTTCGCTTTTGACTTAATTGTCGGGATCTAACCGCATTAAGCATCAATTAAGCCGGCTACTTCACTTCCTTTCCATTTCTGTGTCTTGTTGTCATCCGTGTTAATGCCGGTTCAGTCAATGTATGTGAAAGAGTTATATGAATGAATGTATGTGTTGAAATACAAGTCTGGGATTCAGTGCGGTGGGCTGTATCGATGTAGTCTCGGGCCACTGCTGCAGTGTAATAGTAGCATAACTTTAGTGTAAGTTGCTGTACCTGCAGTGAATGAAGTCGGGGACGGGGTTGTGGACACTGAACGAGGCTGCGTCCAGATCTCTGCAGATCTCCACGTTGTCTCCAGCCATGATGCGAACTGCCGCCTTGTTTTCCTCATCAAAGACCTGCCTCTGGAAAGAGGCACACAGCAGCAACATGAAGTCATCTAGAAAAGAAGAGAAGAGAAATCCAATACAAGAAACTATAAGGACAATCATCAGTGTAATAATCACTAAATATGTCAATTAGAAAACATACAGATGAGGAACAATGGATTGGGTTGGGTCAGGAAATCTGGAATGTAGAACCACTTGATCACTTTGGAGTCTGTATTAGAGTTGGGAAACCTCCAGGGATAGTCTGAAATGAAAACGTGCACCATTATCATCGGCCATACATTCCAGGTCTATTGTGGAGCAAGGGACTAAAAATAAGAGCAACCCAGTAACCAGAATAATATGTTGACATTGTACAATTGTAAAAGCTACAGATATGTTGAAAGTCCTGTGTTTGATTGACTCATCTATCCACTGCAATCCAGCTCAACCTCCTTTCTACGCATGTATTACGCAGATTATGTATTTACGCAGATTTTGCGTAATACAAGCGTAATCTGGGCAAAGTTTTGTTCCCTCAAAAGGTAATTGACGCATTTTTTTAGGAAACAAGACTGAGATTTGACATGGTAACAAATCAAAAACACAGAGGTGCATGAGCTTTTTTTCTTGTATTGTATGTATGTATGTATGTATGTATGTATGTATGTATGTATGTATATATATATATATATATATATATATATATATATATATATATATATATATATATATATATATATATATTGTATATGTATTTTTGTAATTTAAGTTCTCAATGTTCTTATAGGCCAAGACGTCTAAGTTTAGAGATAAGCATTTTGTGAATAAACATATTTGCTCCGACAGCAGGCCGAGTTGGTCACACAAACCTTTACAGGCTGCTGGTGGGATCCCGATGCAGACAAAGTACTGGATGGTCAGCATGCAGGCCAGGAAGAAGCAGTACTTGGGCCAGATCTCAGCGATGGCTTTCCTCCTGCGTCTATACATGACTGTGATCAAGGCAAAGGCGTGAAGCATGGCGTAGAAGTCCATACGCTGCCCGATGACATTGACTCCCAACAGCAGGCACGTCTGAGAGAAACACGCAGGGAACACAAGCATGAAGGGATGTTTTCAGATCAAATCAGACTTTTTTTTTGGTGCTCTTTTCACTTGTCTCAACCTCAAGTCCAAACTTGTAGAAGAAGTAGTTGATGAAGTATTTGATGAAGCTGACGATGCCGATGTCCAGATGCTGCCGTGTGATGCCGTGGAAGATGATCCTGGCAGCGGGAGGCGTCAGTTTGTTTCTCAGTCTGAAGTATTCCTGATGGCGATAAATGGTCACTTCGAACGCCAACAGAGCCAGCATCAAGAGGTTGTTCTGCACAGATGGGGAATTTATTTAAATATGTACTATGTATGTATTGAATAAAAATAACCAATTGGTGATTCATCGACAGAAGAAAAAAGACTTAGGAGCTGTTTTTTTACCTATTTCATTTTCTGGCAACTTATGATGGAAATGTGTCATATTTTTCATACTCGAAAGCTGAGTTTGAACGTATTGTAACTCAAGTTAATATGACCTGTCTTTATCTTTACATCAATCATTCAATGAAAAATGGGATGAGTAATTCATGTATACATGATAATTTTGGGGGTGAAGTATTCCTGTAACGTAACATTTGAGTCCCAGTCTCTGTCTCCAGATTGAAAATGAATCGCACAAAGCCGCCGCGGATCTGACCTGCGGTCTGATCCACAGAGCACTTTAAGTCAGGATCACTTCTGGATCTTTATTCTTCCCTTAAAGAGGAGAACTTTCCTCACATGAGTAGGCTCAGAAGATGTTGGTTCTTGGATCTACCTACATGAGAACAAACATTCTAGTGATGAAGTTCAACAGATCAGATCTTCTCTCACCGATACCTGTCAGCTGTCCTTCACATCTCCACCTCATTCAACCAGACTTCATGCTCTTGTTAAAGCCAACACAGACTGGACTTTTCTCAGTAAGAACAACTGAACTGGAAATCATCAAAAGCACTTATTGCTTTTGTTTAAAGTCAATAAATTGCTGGTCTTTAACATACATATTTAAGGTAAAGTTTAAAAAAATCTTAAAAAATTACATTACATTTTTTAACTTATTTTCATAGCCTTATTGTAACATGTATTCTTACCAGTAGCAGCTCAAAACCATATAATTTACAGTTTGTTAATAAAGTAATAACATTAATATTGAGTTAATTGAATTAAGTTCAGAATTGGCTTGGCCCTCCACAACGGTCCAAATTTCTCATGTGGCCCCTTGGGAAAATTAATTGCCCGCCCCTGGACTAAGGTATGTTACAACGCCAAATTAATTCAAATTTCCTGATATTCTAGCCACAAACGTGTGTGGCTGCGTGCGCGGCAAAATTTTGGTCACCCCCGACAAAATCTCACTCCAAGGTTTTTTGAAAAGTTGGCAGCTCTGCTTAAACACATTTTTTTTGCACGGATTAAACAAACAAGACATAATGTGTTATTTAGAGAGTTTTAGAGATGCCAATAGGCAGATTTTGTAACCTTAGGACGGAGCCAGACTAGCTGTTTCTCTACGTTTCCAGTCTTTGAGCTAAGCTAAGCTAACAGATTTGAAAGTGGTATCAACCTCCTCTTATAACTATTCCTTTAACAAATTCCATTATTTTCATGACCATAGTTTTATGAATTGTTCTTCACTTGCTGATATTAGGTGTATGCTGCAAACGTTCAGCTGAAGAAGGTTTCTACTCCTCACCCTGAGATAACCCAGAAGGTCAGGAGACTTCTCCAAGCCGATCCAGTTGGCTGGATCTATTGGTTCTCTATACAGTAGAGACGCCTTCATGTCATTACTCTGTCTTTCTGAGTAGTTTGCTGGCTGTGGAAAGAAAATATAAATGCATGAATGGAGTAAAAATGTATTCTAACTTCAGCGAAGGATATTAAAAGATAAAGTTTAGCAGTATGTAGTGTCTACAACGACGGTTAAAGAGCATGTTCTGATTGTATTCACCATAGGGCAGGTCTTCGAGTAGTTTTGGGGCTTTATAGTCTTCAGCTGGTACAACATTTTACATACAATGATGACACACGTCCAGACAGTGCAAACACTGGAGGCAAGGGGACGGTACTGGCTGTAGGGCAGTGCAAAGGCCCATGATGCCAGGAACACATAGTTGAACAAAGACACCTACACAGGACACAATAAAGGCGATGAGGTCAGAAAAAACAGCTCACATACATCTTTTTCCCACTGACATTCTCTTTCTCTTCATCCTCACCCTACTACAACAACTAGTATTTGTTTCTAAACACTTACACATAGCACTCTATATTGAAAAAAGTGAAGAATAATGTGAGGTAAATAAAAAAAGAGTCAAGAACCATAAATAAAAGATCATTACATTACATAAGTCTAAGTCTATAAAAGTGAGTTTTAATAAGAATCTAAAGGCCTCGCAGCTTATCCAGACTAAACCTCTCAGTCAGTTTGTGCCAAACTCAAAGAGCCCTGATGGCAAGAAAACAGCTATTATAGTTCGCCCCAATAACACCAGACTATTATCTGGCAAGTCACAGAAAATCCTGGTTTATTTCAAAATATTTAAAGTTGGCACAGTGTTGCAAGAGACCAAGTGAGAGTGTAAGCACAATTAAATTAACCTAGAAAATGTGAACAATGCCAAAAGTAACTGTAAGTACTTGTTATGTTTAAATTAAATAACTCTTTGCCTCAGAACTGAATTAAATGTATTTAGTTATAGCAGATTGTGACATGACAGTCCTTAATTTAAGAACAAATCAAGGGCCTTGTGAAGCAATCTTGACAGTGTGGCACCTGGCACAATGATAAACCAGACGGTGGAAAGTCCACATTAAACATTCCACATTAAACAAACTTACCTACCGTACAAACATCCGTAGCTACATCTGGCATGCCCCAAAAGAAACCTTCAAATCGACTACTCATATAAGTAAACACATGTACAAATAATATATAGGATTTTCCATTGTGGAAGCAGCACAAGGGAAACAGTACGAACAGTAAACTTGCACATGTTGATTGAACAAATAAAATCTAACTATGAATTATAATCCTACAGACACAGGCTTTTTTTAGGTTGTTTCTACTACAAAAACTGATGACAATACAGTTGGTAGAATCAAGGCCAAGAATATGAATTGCAGGACCATTTGGAAGCCTTATATACCACATGGGATGGCTTGCATGCTAACGAGTATCTGAGAAGTCAAATCTAAGTCAATCAAAGTCAAACCCGATTGATAGTGCGACTCCCTGTTGTTGTTCCAGATATTGATCATTGTTCCACATTGTAACCTTAAGCGTTCATACCTCTTTGACAGAGACCAAGACAATGTAGCAGGACACGATCTTGATGATGTGGATCTCCAGTAACCACCAGATGAACAGTTGCAGTTTGTGGAAATACTCAAGGAACTTGAGGAAGAGCACAGTCAGACGGTCGACCACCAGGTGCCATTTATTCTTCAGATCTGAAGAAGCAGAGACAAAAAAACAGATACACTGAAATGGGAAAACAGCAGCACTGAAGAAGTGCAAATGGAAACATGTTTTATATCTTAATTACAGCAGTATGTCTTCTGTTTGAACACCAGTATTCCTCTACCAGCATTCTTCTCAAACATCAACTCAAGCTGGAGCAGACTGATAATATGATTCTCTTTTTTGTGTTGTAACTAATGAGGACAACGGTTTTTAAATGTTGGTCCAGTATTAAGGGAGTGCACCGCATACGGCAGCCACTAAATATTCAGCCACGACGTTGAACATCTTCCAGATAATCAGACTCTGCCAACATTAGCTAGTTATATTGAAAATCCAATAAAAAAAGTATTGATTTGTCCATCAAAAGATAATAAGCAATTGTTTAACCAAAACAGCGAAAAAAACAATAATTCCAGTTTCTTGAGTGTTGAATTTTTTTCTGTTATAATAAACTGAATACTATTGGGTTTTGCTTTATTTGAAAATGTCCCCTTGAACTTTGAGAATTATTATTTTTTCCGATATTTTAAAAGCCAAATGATTAATCAAGAAAGAATCTGTACATTATTTGGCGATGGAAATATGAATTAGTTGCAGCCCTACAAATAATTATATTAATGAGTAATACATCTCTCATTCATAAGTGGTATTCACATTAAATTCCATTCAGCAAACATGCATATCAGTGAAGAAATTAGGTTTGTATTGTGTGCGTTAGAAGAGTAAAATGGGAGTGGCATGTGACAATCTGTATGACAATATGTATACCATCTTATGGGGTCAACTTAACAGCTGAACATGTGTTTTGCATGTATTCTGAAACTGTAAAATATTTTCCAGTATGCAGTATGTCAAGATGTATGAAAAATATGTATTAACAAGCACATTCAAAAGTGTTGCTTTAATTACCTGAGAATGACATGACTTAATATTTTGTTTTATATTCTCACGAAGCATATAAAATCTCCAGACACAGTTTGGCGGGTGTATGTTTTCACAAAAAAAAAAAAAAAATTTAATAGAGGCCCCATTGTTTGGATGAGAAAACTCTGACAGGGCATATAGCTCATATAGCTTGCAGCTAATTATAAACTGCGAGGCCCGCCAGTGTTGTGTTTTATCACCTATTTTATTGTCTGTGTATATAAACAGCATAATAACTTAAGACCAACGTGACTGTCCGTGTAATTATGATAATAGTTAGTTGGCTTTAGCGGGCGATGTAATGGCCGAACGTGACCACTTGAGCTACACTGTGACAGAACAGACAACCAGAAGTAAATCTTACTGAACCCAGAAATCTTCAATACAACAGATTTTTATAGCTTTACTCAGGATGATTAATGGCTGGCTGCTGAGCGTGTAGGCAGCAGATACTTGGACAGCAGACTGAGCTTCTCTCAGAGAGCTTTGGCCTTTAAAGACTGTATGCAACATATGTCTTCTGAGCAGACTGAAGAGCTACAGGCTGAGAGAGATCTGAGGGAAAAGGTCTCTGCGCTCATGATGGGAAGTGCTCTGTAGCTGCTGAAGAGCAGCACACGTGAGCCTCAGCTGTAAACACAGTGAGGAGAAACATGTGTGAATGTACTTTGGAGGGAAACACATGAGACGCTGAAGTGTTTAAATACAAGTTTGAAACGTGATCAACAATTTGTTTTGATATTTGTTTGTTCCCAGGCACATTAAACACAAGCACTTCCCATTCAAAACCAACAATGCACGAGTTGAGGATAGTGTTATTGTTATTCCAGTCTGGCTTCATTCACCGTCTGCTTCTTCATGAAACAGTAGCTGAGAAAGGTTTTGGGCATGACTCTAACTGATGAGGCGGGCGGTAGAACGAGCAAGTCATGTTTCAGATGTAGTTAAAATATTGTTGCTTTAAATGACACTCCTTTGCTTACATTTACATTAGTATCAAACTGATATCTTATCTACACAATCTTGATAGATGGTCTGACTGGTGAAATGATTAGAAAGGAAATATTCAACACATGAACTTATAATGAAAATAATAGTGAGTTGCACCCCTAACAGGATCTACTGTATAATCAGTGTCTTGGTGGAGTTTGTGGACCTGCTGTGTTGCAGCTGCTCAGTACCTGAGCTCTGCTCGGTGCTCGGCTCCGGCTCCGTCTGCGCGCTGCAGGGTTGGCTCTCCTCTGTGCTGGACTTCCGCGGGTCAGAGAAAGTCCTGTGCTTCTCGCCAGTCATGTCAGTGTCATACATCATCACCACCAGGGCCGGGTCCTTCTCCTTCTCCCACCCTCCCTGCTCCTCCTGCTTCTCCTGCGGCTCCTGCTCCTCTCTGGACAGTGTGGCCTCCCCCGAGTTGGCGCTGAGCATGGTGAGGTCTGCCAGGCTGCCATCTGGGTGCACCAGTCTGAAGACATGTGAATAAGTTATGACAGACACATGCATGCAGACTCAAACATACATCTGTATCTTTATACTTATGAGGACCTTAAATGACCGTATGTTCTATTTTGGTATGTTTTTAGAGGTATTTCTTTAGGGGCAATATTTGGAACTAAGTAGCAGTTGACAAAAGTCTTACCACACAGGTCCAATTAGTAGCTTTTCTGAAGCCATTGATCAAATCACACTATCTTCTAGTAGTTTGTAACTTCAGGACTACTTTGAAGAAGGCTAAAGAGGAGTCAAGGCGTCATATCATAAAAATATGATCTGCACTTGATGAAAGGGTTAATAGCTGCCTCACGATCACAGAACATGGGGATGGATCCGCAGTTGGCCTCAGGTAGGAATATATTTTATACTTATTGTCTTTAAGCATCTGACTTCAATTATTAAATATATAAGTTAGTTTATTTTAGATAAAGTGGCGAGAATATCTTTTTACCTGTGAACATTTGACCTACTCCTTTATCACTCCGACTTAAAAACATGCTAAAAACTAAAGTGACCTTATTAGAAAGTAATCGGAATTTAAATCTTACTGCTCACAGCAATTAAAAGTAATCAAGGCAGGGGGAAAAAAATCAACATCCACATGATTCATCATGTCTCATTTCCTTACATTTTTTTGAACGCATTCGGTCCTCATAAGTATATAAACAACACACATTCATACATATGACTCCAGGTGGTCGTCAAAAGGCTCTGATGCAAATGTTTAGATGGGAATCACCAGCTGTGTCCACTAACTGCGCAACAGAGCAGCATTTCATCAGGCATGAAACCGATCCAGAAGCAGTGCACATTCCTTCTGCATTTTTTAAAACAACCTGTTTGATTTTTTTTTTTATGGTGTTTGAGGATTTTTTTCTTCTTGCACAGAATAATGATAGCATCTGAATGGAGGCAATAACCCTTTAAATTCTTCTCAGGCAATGGGGAAAGGTTAAAGGTCGGGTTTGGCTTGCATGAACTGGCCGCATATCAAGGCAAGCATTTTCGTTATCCAGTGGTCACACTTACTTGCTCTGTTGACTGGGAATTTTTTGCTTGATGCTGCTCAGAACAATAAAGTTACACAGAAGTCAAGATGAACAGAGAGGAGAGACACCAACAAAGGCAGGCTGACACTGACACTTGAAATCACTTGAAAATATCCACACAGTTTTATTAAAGTGCATGAAAACTGGCCAAAAGGCTCATGTGGTTTGGGGTAGGCGAGCTTTTTCAGGAGGAGGGTAATTATCTGGTAGTCAGTGCAGAGAAGTGGGTGTGTGGCAAGATACAGGGAGGGAATAAAAGTTCTTTAAAATTCTAACATGCTTGTTTGACAGTCGGTGAAACTCTTAGAGAGAAGTGGAAGTTTTTTTTTTTTAGGGAAAACGGTTGGGCTGGGTTTGGAGGGGTGTTAAAAGATCCAGAAAGATAATAGTACACCTAAAAAGAGAAGGCTACAGGCAAAAATAATAATACAAACAACCTGAAAACAAACATCATTCATTCTAAACTCCAGATCATCAACGTATCATCATTGGCAAAAATAGGGTAACACTGACAAGACGGTGTGGCGGGGGGAATGGTTGTATTGCAACAGGAAGAGGAAGTTGAGGTTCAGAGGTGAACAGGGATGGTGAGGGATGCCACAGAAAGCGAGCAGATACCCACCTATTCATGATCAGATAGACACGACCATTGACTTTAGCTTGGCTGTGTGGAAAGGGTGGCAGAGGAGAGATGGCAGCAGGTCACAGAGAGAAGCAGAGACGAGCTAAGCAAGCAGCAGCAAAAACAATGGAAAATCCACAACAACACCGCCGTAAAGTTAAACACACACCACAACGCAGACTGTGGAAATTTGAATGTTCTAACAAGGAGAGCACAACAAAACACACAATGACAGATGTGTGGTGAGAACAGTGGTTATAATGGGTGTTTAACCGGAATTATCTAGAAGAGTGTGAGATGAAAAGGGATGAATGTTTTCACCTCACGCTCAACTGAGGTCTGTTTACATGCAGATATTGTCAGTAAGTATTCTTAAGCCGCATTCTTCAGTATTATATATCAGAGTTCAGTTTTATCATGGGGTGATTCAGTATATGCATCTCACAGAGCCTTATTTCAATTAAGCATATTTTACTACATATAGTGAAAATACATCTTAAATCTTTTCTTTGTATCCAGACAAATGTACTTGTTTTTAGTCTGGCCGTACTAGTTTTAAGATATCTGTGGGTATTTTAAGACTACATATTTGTATCAACACATATTGGTAAGGGAAATGTTTCTGTTCTGTTGGCAGATCATTTTGCTTTTTTCCTTGTTTTTGAGAGCTGACTCTTTCCAGTGTATTACATTTTCGGACGCAGTGCATCTCTACTTGATACTACTAGCTTACCATGCGCCACTGAGCAAGCTAACATTAGCGCTCAGCCGAGGAGGAGGCCGTTAATGTTTACATCTTCCGCTGTCAAGAGCATGAGCCTCTTGTCCATGAGTAGATGCACGCCTCCTTCTTCACGGGGTACTGTTGGCAGGTGTAGTTCGGTATAAAGAAAATAGTTCTGACATGAAACCACTCACAACAAGGTCTGTGGATTATCTTGAGTAGCTGGGTCATGATTCATTGCTGTTGAGTTTTTCAATGACAACCTAAATTGATAAAAAGCACTCCAGGTAAGAGGAACATTTATTTTAGGGTGCACTGTCCCTTTAAAGTGCCTTACAGTACAAACATAACCAATATCAATGTAGTCTGGACCATATTCAGTTGTATGTTTTGTGGCATCACAAGGGGACAGGTTGTGGAGGGACACTACATTCCAACTGAGCAGCGGCCACACCACAAAATGGCCGACGTGGGCGACACTTCATCTCCCAGACTGCCTCACCACGTACCCAGCTGCAGGTGCTTAAGGCCCCTAATTGAGGCAGGGCTGGGAGGCTTGAAAAAGGACAGACGGGCGAGCACAAGGGGGAAAGGAGCTGGATGAGCAGGAGGACTGACACCTACGTGGAGGAAAAAGGGCTCCAAGGACGACGACGACGACGACGAGGAGGACGACGACGTTGAGGATGAGGAGGAGGAGGAGGAGGACGACGACGTTGAGGAGGAGGAGGAGGAGGAGGACGAGGACGAGGACGACGACTACCCTCTACCCTCTACCTTGGACTGGACAATGTTGAGTTTTGTTATGTTGATAACCTCATTCTCCCACCGGGACGCTTTGTGGTAATTCATGGACTTTGTTTTTGATTTAAAAGGATCTGCCGGTGGAATGGATTAATAAATCTTTATTTTATTTTATACTGTCTGACTGTGCCTGTTTCCGGCTCTCTCTCGGACTGCCACACCCTAGCCTGCCCTAGGGACAACCCGTGACATTACAGTTTTTAAAGATCCAATGAAATTATATATTACTTCCTCAATTTGATGTATTTAATTTTGAAAAGGGATCAAACCAATGGCCTACTAGTTATGGAAGTTCAAATGTACATTTCTCAGGATATTTAACACCAAAGACTGTAAACAACTTTGCTCAGCAAAAAGTAAAGCGACTGGAATTAGATCTGTTTGTTTATGAACAGACTTTTGTTAAAAAGATGCAGTTTGTTTGTAGTTCAGCTGTATGAATTTACACAAACCAGATAAAAAATATTTTTAAAAAAAACTTTTCAATTATGGTTTTAACCAAAGAAAACAAACAGACTGTGTCTTACCTGTAGATAGTGCTCTCTTCTTTGGCCACTACAGCCTGGAGATCGGTGAGCTGGAGGAAGCGGTCGTGGAAGTAGTGCAGGTGGAGAATACACACCAACAGGAAAGACGTGGGAATGAAAATCCTGGTAAACAGCCTGGCAGCAGTAAACCTCTCCAGGCCCAAGTCTTCCAAGCTGCAGAGATTGGGTGGAGGTGTGGAGGAAGAAAAAACACGAGACTTGAGCTCACATCTTTTTTTAAAAGGTACCTGTGAGCAAGGTGAACAAAAGAAGGTCAATGCTATGTTAATTTGTTTTAAATAATTAAAGGCAATGAAATGCTATTCTGTTATTGCTGGTTGGTATACAATTAACGTTTGTGTTATTATTGTAATATACTATCACACTTATTTCAACCAATTGTAACTGTATAATGTAAAAATATATATATATATATATATATATATATATATATATATATATATATATATATATATATATATATATATATATATATATATATATATATATATATATATATATATATATATATATTTAAATTGTGCCTTTTTCTGTTCTGAATTGTTAAAAAAAATAGGCTGAACATGTTTTAATAAAATTGTTAAACTGTCAAGCTCTTCTTCAAGTTAACATTTACATATGACTGCAAGGGAGAGTCTTAAACGATCTTTGGAAGCCCCGAGAGGCAGGGGAGAAAAAAAAAAGGGAAGTCTGGTCCAACTTCTTTTCTATCCTGTTTTTGACTAAATAACAGGTGAAAAACAAAGTTTTTGCCAGGATGATTTTTTTTTTAAGTTTTCTTTACCCTTTGAAAACAGGTTAAAACATTTTATGTAGGTCGTACTTTTCAGAATCACTTTGAAAAGGGTTTGTTGTTGTAATACTTATTTCGGGCCATAAGAGGCTAAGGTGCACCACTACCCCTTTTTTTTTTATTTATTTTTTTTTAAATAGGACTGAAAGCATTAATGTTTTCCCTAACGACACATTAACGCTGATTAAAGTACATTCTAGCCAAAAGCAGAAATGAGAGCAATGTTATATAACTTGCTAACACACATTAGTATGTTACTTGTTTTTAGACTGCAGGGAGAAATAAAAACTCACTTAAAACGTGAATGCTTTTAGTCTTAGGACACGGTAGTGGTGCACTTCAGCCTCTTATGGCCAACACGAGTATTACAACAGCAAACAAAGCCTTTTATTTTCACCTGTCTGATATAGAACACTTTCATTCTCACTTGCCTCTGGGCATCTGTAACTACCAGTATTTCAAACTCGTTGAAATTTCATTAATATATGGAACTGCACCTTTTTTATTACCTTTTAAAAAATAAATCAGTATTCCTATAATGCAGGTAATTCAGAGAAGCTCACTTCTTTTTGTCTATTTCCAACGTATCGGTCCAGAAGGTGTTACTGTCAAACTGGAAGGTGTAGACCAGGATGAGGACCAGCATGGTGTACATCACCACCGACATCCAAAAGTACTTCAGGACCCTTCGCCACCACTCATAGTGCACCTAGATAAGAATAATTATATTAATTACATTTCAATGGTTATAGATTCACTGACATTAACAGCTACTATCCATTACATTAACCAAAGAGCACAGAGGACTCTGTTTACTATGGCAACACATATTTGCTCACAGGAATATGTATATCATGATAATTGATTTTCAAATGTGAAGGAGTGACAATGTGGTGTACACAAGGAAGCAGATTGGGATCATTACTATTTTCTTTATTCACCAAAGACCTTCCTCTTGTTCTCAATCAAGCAACAGCAGTTATGTATGCAGATGATACGCTATATTTCCATAATTCTCAATTAGAGAACTGTCTAGTGCACTGTATAGGGAATTACAATCAGCTGTAATGTGGACATGGACTAAAAAGTTGGTTCTCATATGAGGAATTCAATACTTTAATCATTCACAGCAAATGCGTTGCGAATATTCGCAACGCGTTTGCAACGTTGTTGGTGTGAACGTAGCTCAACACCGCCCCCGCTGCGAGACATAAGCGTAGCAAATATATCAGACTAGAAATTAAATGTGTCAGTGTTGGGAAAATATATCGGCTAATTTTAAGTGCTTCATCACCCAAATCAATCAGATTATATTTATTTAAATGTATCTGCTGGCAGTAGTATACAAATTAATATATGCTTATGACGATATATGTACTGTATGTGCGTATGTATCATGTACTATATATGTGTATATACACGTAGATACACATATATGTAGGTACATGTGTAGATTACCATATAACTAGGAGTTTGAATATGTGTATGGGCGGATCAGTATGTATGTGTTATTCATAATCAGAAATTCAATCAATTGAAGCAGTGAAAATAAATTGTGTATGATTCTCTGTATTATCACGATCACAATCATGTTCTACAATAATGATATGTATGGTGTACTAATAACACAGTCATATAATTATGAGTGCTTTCAACACATCCATAAGTTTCTTAATCGCTAAATAAACTTAAGAACAGCACGGCATGCAGCGGGTGATAGTCTGTGTCTGAGACGGGCGATCAGCTGCGCCTGTGATGTTCAATGTCCGCGGTTCGAGAAGCTCTCGTAAATAAATGATTTCTTGTCGACAGAATCTATTGCGCCGCGTACAGGAAGTCATCCTGATGTGAGAACGGATCTTGGCAATCTGGAAGAACTCTCTCCCTATAAAACTAATTGCAGGTTTACATTTTTTGGCTGTGTTGCTATGGTGATTCATCTAAACTTGTTTCGAGAAACCGAAAAAGCCAGACCTACGTCATCTTATCCTGAAAATTAGCCCACTAACTCAGTAAGCCAGCTACGAGAAACAGATTTAAATTTGGGTGAATTTGAGATTGTGGCTACATATAGTATGTGTACAAGGCACTGACGATCACAGGGGTTTTGCTACCTGGTAGAGCGCCACACAGGAGAGGAACATCATCATGTAGATGATCTTGTACACGACGATTGTTCCCTCGAAGCTGACGAAGAAGAACATGCCGCCACAGATGTAGATCCAGTATTTCACCAGCAGAGCCATGACTATGTTGCCCAAAACCTGCATGATGTCTTGCTCCCCTCCCTCCTCAGAGTCCTCTTCCTCTATAAAAGACAGCAGCGAATCAGAAAACTGCACTGACTGATTAATACTGATTACGTTTCCTGAATCCTGACTAACCGACATGTACACACATTTATACTGTGCATATAGTAAAAAAACCTGCACAAGTGGAGTACAGTGGGAAGCGGAATGTTTTTCAAAAAACTGAAAACAAGAGAGGAAGGATTGGAAAAACAATAGATTTTCTAGAATATCTGTTTGATGATAAAGCTGACATACTAACAAAAAATGTTTGGCAATATTTTTGACATGAACTGCAACAAATGGATCATTTACATGAAACATGATGCCAACAAGTGGCTAAAGTAGGGAGGGGATGAATCTGGATGGCCTGCAGAACAGCCTTAGCATTCCTCCCTCGAAAATAAACTAAAGATTACAATATGATGAATAAAGCTGAAGGCTTCCAAACAAAAGCAAACCTCAATCTTTGGTTGGTATCTTTTCACACGTGCTGTGCTAGCACCTTGTACTACAACTTCTGATATTATTTCTACTATAATCTAAATAAAATAAGAGCCCAGAGCTTACCCTTCTTCATCTGATCCTCCACATAAACATCTGAGAGGCCAGCGCTGTCATCCTTTTGTTTTTCCTGTCTCTCTGTCAGTGTTTGTTTTAGCAGCAGCCAGAAGCTCAGCATACACAGGACCTACAAATAAATAATAATAATAATCAATAATAAAAATAAAATGTTTAGACAAACAGAAAAGAAAAGATGAAATAAGAAATAATTTTCTTTAGCAGAATATGGCCGAGTTTCCAAACTTAAAACAAACTCAAGAATACAATTTGACCCAGGTGTGAAGTACAATAGCATACACATGCACTGTGTACTACATCTGTAGTCATATTAAATACACCATTGCAAGTCTGTGGTGATCAACTGGCATAGAACATTTTGATTCTCGACACATTTAGGTCTTTGAGCCATTCAGACATAATCAATTAGTTGACGATCAGAAAATCCTTGCTCATATTATAGATCACAGACTGTCACTCAGTCCAAAGGTCTATTTAAGTGATTGCATTGATTTATCGAAGACAGAAATGCATGGCAATGTCAAAATGAAAAGATGCTTTGTCTTTAATGCCCAAACCTTGGATGAAAGTGAGTGAAAAGGGTTGTTCTTCTTGACAAAGAACCCAAGGACTTTGGAATGATCCATGATCTCAAAAGTCCAAATGTACTGCAGAACTATCAGCAGGTTGCCGTAGGCCACCATGAAGGGAGAGGTCAGCATGGCGTAACGTCTCCTGTCCTTCACCATCCACAGCACGCAGGACCAGATGAGGAAGACGAACGTCAGCCAGGTGACGTATGTGATGCTCCACGCCTGAACAGAACAAAGCACAGAACATGCCAAACAAAGTGCGGAAACTCTGCTGTTGATGAAGCGCTAGTGAAGGTAAAATACAAAGATAATTTACAGAGGCACTACATGACCCGTGAAATAGCTAAATATGTCATCCAAATGCAAACACAAATGCAGCAGAAGCCAGTTTATGTGACTCCCAGATGACACCATCTGCGGGCTGCATTACTCACCATCATGGCTATGAGAGCACAGATGTAGCTCTGTTTCATGACGAAGTGGAAGATTTTGACCATCGCACTGACTCCTCTCTTCTTCATCCCATCCTCTCCTCCCTCAGACTTCTCCTCTCCTTCGTCCAACGCCAAATCCTCCGGGGGAAAACACACCTCATACACACACTCTTCTTTCTTTTCTGGTTGGACACAAAAACATGCTGACAATTAGAATAGTTACGGTACTCTGTGGTATCATTGAGATAACCCTCGTAGAAGGTAGCTTACTATAATAATGTATATGCATTACAACATTTCCATATGGCAGGAGTGCTAGTTTAGGATGTAACTAAATGGTAAATGGACCCGTACTTGTATAACGCTTTTCTAGTCTTCCGACCACTCAAAGCGCTTTAAAACTACATGACATCATTCACATGCTGATGAGAGGAGCTACTACGCAAGGTGCCACATCAGGAATATCAACCATTCATACACCGTAAGCGCAGCTACGGGAGCAATTTAGGTTTAAGTGTTTTGCTCAGGGACACATCGACATGGGCTAGCGGAGCCGGGAATTGAACCACCGATCCTCTGATTGAAGGACCACCCTGCTCACCACTGTGCCCCTTCCTATGACTCGGAAATCTATCTCATGGAAGGACGTGCCAATTCCTAAAAGGCATCGCAAGGATGCAGGAGAGAGGAGGCTTGTCAGAGGAGCTATGAACGAGGATGCACAGGTGTAAACTTTCAGAAAGTTGTTTCAGCACCCGTGAAGAATAAAAAAAGCTTGACACATTATTGTCACATTATGAACTAGATTAAAAGTAAATATATGTTGTGGTAAAAATGCTTGTCATTCAGTTGGATCTTTTCAAGGACATTTAAAGAGAAGACGCAGGCTTACGCAGGTAAGCAGCTCACCTGTTGCGTCACTAGGCTGGTCCATCTTATATTGAGGGGTGGAATACAAGTCCAGACAGACTGGTCCATTCTCAGTTGTGACAAAGTCAAAGGACGTACCATTGGAGGTGGGCACAGCCTGTAGATCGGCATCACAAATTACAATAAAAAAGTAACGGAGGAACAGGTTTGTCGTGGGATCACACTACTGTACTGCTTCCTGCACCACGAAGACAAACAGGTACAAATGCTTTTCTGTTTTTAAACTATTCACCTACAGGATATTTGATTCAATTTCCAGGAAAAAGCAGATTGGAGATGTGGCTTTGTGTTAGTTTCAGTTAGATTGCTAGCAGCTTAGTTACCATGTTTTGTCTTTGTAGGGCAGTACAGGGATTTCTTCTACTTTTCACACTGCACACTCTTTATAACACAACCTGCGTTATAACACGGCATTTTCTAAAATACCTTTCTGTGCATTTGGAAGGTTAGGAAATACAAGTTACACACTTTTCTGGGGTACCTCAGACAAAATGTTCTTTCTACTGACTTTTAAACATGGCAGGTTGACCATTTCATCCAAATTTGTCCTATATTCACCAGATATGATTCCTTCCTTAATTGCAATTTTTATTACGATTTTTGTAAAAATGTTCAGAAAATGAGTCTTAAAACTTGGAAACAAGCTATTATTTTTGCACTTCCGGTTCCCTCATAGGTGTCAAAAATAAGGTACGTGGTTAGCACAACCTAAAGATACATTTTGTTCTAAGATATAAAATACCTCCGTAAATAGCCCCGTTGGCTTTTTGTTAAGGGAACCACCGCGACGCAAACTTCCAGGTTAATCTCCAAAAATACGTCATCCCTGCACAACTCTAAACATCACAAACAGCTTTTTCTCTTCATGACATCTGTGTGTTACCAACTCAAAGGCCTTTGACCGCAGTGGCTTTTTGATGACAGCGTGACAACTGAGGTGTAGTACAGTCTATACAGTGCTTCTAGGCCGACAGACACAGTGGGAAAAGGAGCTAAACATAATATAACTGTTCTATGAGGGTGCAGTATGAAAAGCACTTTGCAGTGATTTATTTTCTTGCAGCAGGACTGAGGGTTTAAGGGGTAAGATGCACAGATTTAAGACACATCCAGAGCTGCCCCCACCTCAGTTGTACTGAAGCCATCCTGGGTGGAGAGGAGCTAAGAGGAGAAAAGAGCATACAAGGCAAGGTGTGTTATCGATGAGCTGCTGAAGTCAAAAGCCTCCTTGTTCTTTATAGTCGCTGATAAGCAGGAACAAAGTCGAGCAGCACTACTCTGTAAATCGAGCCCATCACTCATCTGCGTCTGCACACCCTAAAAGCTTTTAAACCTCAGGAGGTGGCCGGTGGAGACAGACTGGACCTTGGTATGGGAACAAGGTCAGAGTGTGTGTGTGTGTGTGTGTGTGTGTGTGTGTGTGTGTGTGTGTGTGTGTGTGTGTGTGCATTTTCAGCTGAAATCTTTCCAGGGATGAGTCTATTAAGAAGGTGAAAGCTCGGGTAAAACAAGATGTAATGTAACAGCTTGAGTTTACAGTTTAATAAAGTAGGTTTCATGTTTATTTTTACCATTATTTACTAAAACATTGCAGGATTTTTCCATTCACCCTTATTATGTTACAGCTAAACTGAATCAATTTGTTGAAATTCCACATCAGTTATCAGTTGTGTTATTTGGGTTTTTAGCAGCCAAGCTTGTTTGTAGCTTCTCAACAGATCTTCATTATATTTCAAGGCTGTAAAATACATTTTTAAGCATGTGTTGATGTTTGTTTGTTTTGTTAATAATGTTATTGTGTATATGTGTTGTACAATAGTATCCTAACCAAAGGATGGTTACTTCATGACCTGTCCAATAATCACTACTTTGATCGTCATGTGTGAAACCCTGACGTACGTTTTTCTCATCTGTGCCTTGGCGGGACTCCCACCACAGCTGCCTCTTCCTGTTTGCGGAGTTATTTGTTTTGTTTCCATCCAGATCTTCCTCCTCGCAGATATCGCTGTCCTTGTCGTCCTGAAAAAAACAAAGATAGACAGTTTGGATGATATACATCTTCACCACTGGACTTTGAGCTCAGTCGGCTATTGTGCAACAGAGACGATATTGTCAAGAATCAGTTTTAATCAGCTTCTATTGCAGACCGTTTTACAGGGAAGGAGTGGCATATCTGATGAGGAGGTGGGTGACCTATTAGAGAGGAAATTATGTGGTTTTACTGTATTTCTTATCATTGATTTTGTTGTATTGTAGTCACAACAAACAGTATCATCAAGGCACTGTCCAGGTGGCTCAAATACCACAAATGCTGAAAAGAAACTGCACAATTTCTTCTTAAATTTACATTGGAGAGAACATTCCACTTGTTCTCAGTTTCCCGTGTTTCATGAATTTTGAGCATCAGTATCTTAGAAAAACAGAATAATGCTACATTGAAAAACTTGATCCAAAACAATATTGAAACAGGGTGTAAAATATGAAGCTAAATAACAGATAAAAACATTTGTGATTAAAGTCTGTGTTTTAAACATCTAATTACCGCAGGCAGAGAGGTTATGTTTTTTTTGAAGGCAATTGGACACTTGTAATTTCAACACAATCATTTGTTAATAAAACCAACATGAAATCAAAATGCACAATCAAAATGTTTGCTCTATAAATAAATCATTATGCCGTCAGTGTTGTGTGATTGCCATTTTTTGCATTTCTTTGTTTTCAGTCTGCAGTCAGATATTGCTTCATTGTCTCCTGGTCCTTCAGATACCTTTATTAAAAGGTGATTAAATTATTTAGTTTTCATAGTTTTTACTGCATTGTCAAACCACTTCTAAATAAACGCATTGAACTACAACTCAAGCAATAAATGAATTGAGTAATGGTAACAGAGCATCCAGATTTGTCTTGTCTTTTTGACAAAGATGAGCTCTATCATAATCGGGCATCTCCACTATCGAACAAACCTGTCAGCTGCTGATTAATGTCTTAATCATGTTTTATTATTAGCGTTGTTTAAAGTGCACACACACACACACACACACACACACACACACACACACACACACACACACACACACACACACACACACACACACACACACACACACACACACACACACACACACACACACCTCTCTGTGGCTCGATCAATGATGCATACAGCCCTGCAGGTTTACAGGGTAGTATTGACCCCTCTATAAAAACACTAATCTATAACGCCATTACAGGACAGTAGAGCTCTGAGATGAAGGAGGATGGGTTGGCTTCAGTAGTGAGGGTCTCCATGACATGTCCAATGTTACATTAACTTTCATTGAGAACTGCAGTAGTTCCACTTCAGTAGTGGGAATTTAGGAGTTATATATATATATATATATATATATATATATATATATATATATATATATATATATAATTTAAAAAAAGGTGAAGTCTTCAATAACCATTCAATACTTCTTGGGCCAATCAGTTAGGAGATATAACAGAATTTTAAAAAGGGCTTGTTTACCCAAAACAGATGTTCTGAATTTGGTATTTAGTCATTCAAATAGTTTTGGTTTCACCCATACAGTATAAAGTGGAGGTGAATGGAACTATATAAATGTATCTTAACACCAGTGGTTCGCAAACTTTTTCTGTCACGCCCCACTTTTGAGGAAGAAAAATGTTCGGGCCCCATTGCCCCAACAAAATTGTAACAAAATGGTCCAACTTTTGCTTTGGGAGCATGTTAGAAGGGGATCTTTTAAAGGCCAGAATGAACAGGTGCAACGACTACAGAAAGCAAAATCAGTTTCAATGTACATATGAGCGCATGCTTATTGTATTAAAAAAGACCTGGAAAATAACGTGGTCCTCAGAGCTGATTACAAGTGATCCAAAGTGTGTGAGATCTTTTGTGTATTTGTAGTCAGAGTTTAGAATCTGATACGACTTTCGAGTGTAAAACTTTAAAGCAACTGACTCCAGTTTTAACTTAAATTATAATTAGGACATCATGTTTTAGATTTTGTAAACACAACTACCAAAAATGCATTATGGCTTCATACGTCATTTGGAGCAGTGTTATGCAACAGTTACATTTACCCCCATAGAGTACACTGGAACATGGTCCCGAGACGCATCCTCCCTTTACACTTTGTCAAAATTAGACCACCAGTGTCTCAGATAACACCTGAGCTAAAGCGGACAGATCCAGCCAACGATCGTCCTGGAATCTTCCATCAATACAGTTTCTCTGATCACGAGGCCACCTGGCTGCCCATTTAATTCAATCTGGTTCTATTTCAGTTCACTGTCTGGAATTTACAGAGGAGCCTGCGCATGGAGGTTTTGCGTGTGTTGAATTCAAATCTTTTGACGCCCGCTGACTGCCTGCATCCACCAAGATTTACATGAACTGCAAATCCAGCTTTCTTCAAGCAGGAACTCATTCATGTTACTAACACGACATCACAAATAATATTTAAAATCACACAGTTTGAGTCGAAAAAAAAAGAAGATATTTTATCTGCAGGCGATAATCTAGGTCCATTTCAGTTTTCTGTTTCACTTAAGGGTGGTAATTATATAAAAAGTGACCACCCTGAAATGCTCAAACGCTAACTCATATTTACTTTAGCTGAGATTCTGGGAGATATCATTTACTTTTTGATAAACTCTTTGTCTTGTATTTGATTGTCTGGTCACTTGCATTGTTGCATCTCCCAAAATAATGCATAATGTGAACTTGCATTCAGCAGAGTCGAAGATAGCGATAGTGAAAACTGAATGACAACCCAAAAGAACGTCTTGAGGCTGCATTGCATCCATCGAGGCTCTGCCTCATCCACGTGTATATTTCTTTCTGTGATTGATCAAATCACTGCAAAATCTAGACAGAAGCCCTTAAGCTAAGATTTTAAAGGAATACAAAACAACTGTTTTTGCTGTCTGAAACAGAAAAAGCATCATCAAATTGCACAGTAAATCACAAATCATCAAAAAGTAATAAAGTCAAAGTTCCCCCACCTTTCTGAAACAAAGACTAAATATTCTAGTTCTGTTTGTCTAAAAAGTCAAGGTATGCAATCAATCACGATTGCTTATCAGTCAAAATCACCGAATATATTGAGCCTGTACGGGCAAATTATTATAAAGCTGTGAACTAAAAATGTCTACTCTCTTGGGCTTTCATTGCTTTTCTGTCTGCTGTCCTCACCGTCAGCTGGTCGATGGGTTCCTGCAGCCAGAGGCGGATGAGCGTAGCCAGGGTGTAGTAGAGAATCAGCAGGATGATGGGATTGATAAAGTGGTACCACTTACGCTCCGGGTGCACAATGAGCTTCCATGTGTAGGAGCAGTTGCTCTGAACAATGGGGGAGATGCCAAATATACTGCAGAGACAGACAAACAGAAGCACAGGTATATGAGGACAGGAAAGTTTACCAGGATTTGACTCGAAAAATCCTGGTAAAAAACTTTGAGAATATATTAGAAAAAGACAATGTTGTGTAGAGATACAGTATACAACAACATAACAACAACAGATAAACAAAAGCTTGGAATGTTGTTATCATAGAGGTCAACATAACAATTAAATCAGCCTTAAGAATGTGATTTCTAACTTTATTATTACCGGAAAATAGGTCTCTGTTAGAAAGCTGCAACAATTTGTTGATAAATAATTTAGTCGTTCGACAGAAAATGAATAAACGTTGATTAATCGATTAACGGTTCAAGTAATTTTTCTTGCAAAAATGCCAAATATTTGATGATTTCAGGTTCTTATATTAAAATGGATTTTATTTTTTATCCAGGAATTGGACTGTTGGTTGGATAAACTAAGACATTAGATGATATTTCATTATAAAACAGACAATGGTTACAAATGCACAGACAAGACAATTAATCAATGAATTGAACAAATAATGAGCAGAATAGTCAACAATAAAAACAATTGTTAGTTGGAGCCTTTCTCTGTTTGGCTCTCCAGGTTTTACTGTCTAACATAACTAATGAAGATGCTTTAGACTTTATTCCTATTCCTTTGTTCCATTAATTCGCCTTAAAGGCAAGTTAGAAATTGAACTAAAAGTATTTTTAATTCTACAATCGTTGAGATAAATAGATTGTTTTTCTTGAATTGTGTCCTTCCTCAAAGGCCAAGAGTAGAAGCAAATGCATGAGTACTCCTCCTTAAATCTTTTGTGAACTGGTCCAAATCATCAATCAGCTGATTAGATGGTTCTCATTGAGATAAGTGTATTGTTTAAATGATTACATTCAATTCAGGCCTCAAGTTCTCCATCTTTAAAACTAATTATCGATTTCAGAAACAAAGCCAGGATGGCTGACGTGATGCAAACGTTACAAAAGACTGTAAGAACTGCAGAGTCATGCTGTCTGTGCTGGACGGCCATAAACTAAACATCAGGGGTTCACAACCTGGGGGCCGGATGATTAAAAAGATGAGGGGCAAAAAACGATATATTTAAATAAATATGTTTTATTTTGATGTATTTCCTTTTTAAGTTGTTACTTTCTCTTATTCAGGACAAAGAAGCTTCAACAACAATGGTTTTTGTTTTCATCTTGTGAGTCTGTGAGTGTGTCATCATTCATGAAACAAATCCCACCACAACTTCTCCCTCTGCATCGATGGCACCACTGTTCCTGCCTCCACTCATATCCGTAACCTTGGTATAATTTTTTGATCAAACCCTCTCCTTCGAATGCCACTTTAATCACATCACAAATGTCTGCTCTCCCACTCCGGCACCAGAGATCACATGACCCCAGTCCTTCAAAACCGCCACTGGCTTTGAACCAGGTCAAGATTCTCCTCATCACAAGCCCTTCACAACCACGCCCCTTCATACCTTTTTTGACCTCCTGCACCGACACACAACCTCAGATCCGCCGAAACCAACCTCCTTACTCCCGCTACTCCGTCCAAGCATCGGACCTGGAGGATGGGGCCTTCTCTATTGCTGCCCCTCCCTCTGGAACTCTCTCCCCAGCACCTCAGACATTCTCCGTCACTCGCACTTTAACCTGTGGTGCTGGTTACATTGTCATCTCTCTTGTTTATATTGTTATTACTTTTATTATATCTGTTTTTACCATATAAAATGCCTTTGAGTACCTTTTAAAGTATATTATACAAATAAAATATATTATATTATTATGGCAAAATGTGGTCGGAGACACCTACTGTAGAGGGAACTAGGGAAATGGTGTCAACTTGAACGGTGCCAAGTTGAGTTCAAAATTAAACCCTTGTTCGAAGATGGGTGTGGTTAGCACTGTAAATTGGGGGGGGTAGGAAGTGTTTACGCCCCTGGTCCGATTTTGGCACCACGGCTGATGTAATCCCAGCGCATTTTTCTTATTTTGCTCATTCTGTACACACATTTATTGTATTTCAGTCCATCCAGGGAGAGGCATCCTCCTCAGTTGTTCTTCCTGTTGGTTGTTTTTTTTTCTGATATGAAAGGATTGAGGCGGTCGTATGCCGTACAGATTGTAAAGCCCCTTAAAGCATATTTGTGATTTTGGGCTTTATAAATAAAACTGACTTGACCTGAAACTGCTGCCACCACGACAAGCACCCTGGATATATGGCAGGAAGTGGAGGGATGGAGCTACTGGTGAGTCCAATTTTGTTTTTATAATCTGAAGGAGGGGTTTCCTCATAGGGTTATTCTTCAGTGTAATTCTTAGTTTTATAAATACAGGCACTGATGTTCGTAATAGGTGGCATTTTACCATGATATACACTGGTAAACAATAGGGAAAATACTCTGTTAAGCAACAGTTGACTAGCCCCCATTTAAACAGCTTCAGATATTAAGACTTTCTGTGAGATGACATTCCTGCAAAGACAGTTTCCTTCCACACTCTAAACTTGGAATCGTAAAAATGCACCAAGGTTAAAAATCTGTTTGTACAACAAAGGATTCTGTTTGATTCACTCTTCCTCTGAGCAGAACAAAGATTATCTGCTCAACAGGAAGTGCACTGACATATTCCAGTGACAGCCACACAGATTTAGATGTCTCTCGAGTCTCTGCCATGTGGAAGAGCGAACACCCACCATGTGACCCCATCACACTTCCTGAACAGTTTCTTGTTGCAGCTGGGGGAAAGCCCGCCGTTCACATGACTGGGGACTTCCATTGTAAGGAGGGGAAGGCAGGAAGTGGAGTGGAAGCCAGGCCTCTCAACAGTCTCACTCAACACCGGACCGTCGGCAAGGCCGTGTCAACTGTCAACAAGCACAATTAGGGCAAGCACCGAGGTGGCCTTTTGTCCAATGGGAGCTGCACGTATTTACGTGAGTAAGTTTTCCTCAGATGGCGCGAGGGTGTGCAGAGAGGGAACAAGCCGGATCACAGAAGAGTGTGTTACTTTTATCATCACATTGGGCCAGAGTTTTCACGCAGCGGCAGACAGAAATACCTCAGCGCTGTGGAAAGTCAACATGAACGCACAAAGATGGATGATGAAATAGTTGGCCTGTTCATGTAAAGAGCTATCAAAGAAGATTGGAGTCATTGTAAACGTTTCCAAATTTAGGGTTTCAAATATTGACTGATTAAAAAAATGACACCCACACTCCCATATTTACTGCTGGGAAGTTAGTATTGAAGTTAAGAGTAATTTCTTTTGATAATTTAAGCTGGTACTGTTTACACCTTGTGATTATGTGTATGAGTCATCATGGCAAAATGTGGTCCTGGAGACAAATCCAAATACTATACAATCTTCTTGATACATTTGTTGTAATCCTTTGAATAATTTGGAGAGCCCTTCAGGGAGTTTTGGCCCCAAGGCTGGACAACCACTGATTTAGGTGTGACTCCTACTGTATAGTTAATTGAGCATTTGCGGTTTAAACAGACTATTGATGAGTTTTCTAATGAGACGTCCGTCAATACTGCACTGTAATCACACCTTATCTGCCATCTGAACCAGAAGAAGGATGGTGAGGACACAAGGTTAGTCCAAGGCAGCTTCCTCTATACTTAGCTGTAAATAGCCTCGGTCCTGACACACAGAAGCACAGCTTTCAAATGAGAAACCGTGAGATCAATACAATCCTGTTACACCAAGGGCACTGAGATAGCATGAGACAACAGCTACAGTGAGACAACAGCTGCAGTGAGACAATGGCTACAGTGAGACAACAGCTACAATGAGACAACGGCTACAGTGATACAGTGAGACAACGGCTACAATGAGACAACGGCTACAGTGATACAATGAGACAACGGCTACAGTGATACAATGAGACTAATGAGGCAATAAGTCGCGGAGAAGAAAAAAAAAAAAGAGCGGCGCAGAGCAACTGGCCGGCCAGCGTTTCTGAGATTGGAGTGAGACACGAGAAAAGCTGAGGTTGTGATGTTCTCAAAAATAGAAGATCTTTGACAAGTCGAGTCTTGGCCAATCAGCGTCTTCATGTTCCTCAAACTTGTTTTTAATGGAAGCTCGTCAGCTTGCTATCGCGTTAGCTAACGTGTTTGGGTTGTGTATTGTCGTTAAAGTTACGTTATGTTCCGTTACAGTTCAGTCTTGCTTGTAAAAAAATGTAACGTGATAAACATGCCGTCACCCCCCGGTCTGGTTCAGTTCACGCTGTCACTCGTTAACGTTAAACCGGCACACCGGCGGATCTGGCTGCAGGTTTTTTTATATTTTTTTACTCAAAGTAGAATGAAGCAAATCACGTCCTTGGGCTTAGCCAACAACGTGACGTCGTGGTCATAAGAGACCCAGAATGAAAGAGTTTAAGGAAGAGGACGCTCTATATGGAGCAGTACAGCTTCCCTCTGTCCCAGTATTTCAAACATATTGATAACGCAGGATATGCTAAATGCAGCCTCTGGAGGGATCAATTACAGTAAAAAGGGCTCACATTTGGCAGATGTAAAGCATAGATGTGTATGTTTTTAGTGTTAGTCCATTTTGTTGTTTTAATTAACAGCTCACGGATGTTCAAGGAGCAACCTGTTTGTGCACTTTCTGAAGATGTTTTGCACTGTCACTTCTGTTTTTAAATAAAGGGTTGAAAATTAACGCTTTTTTGATAAAAACATTTTTTTATCCGATTCATCGATTAATCGGAAAAATAATCAACCGATTAATCGATTAATAAAATAATCGTTAGTTGCAGCCCTAGAGACAACAGCTACAATGAGACAACGGCTACAGTGAGACAACGGCTAGATTGGAACAACAACAACAATAATGAGACAGATGGTGTATATTATGATTATCATACATACTGGTCTCTGTATTATATTTGACTGTGTATTGGACATGGTCCAATTCAAACAGGGTCAAAAATGTATTGGTCTTTTCCGTTGATTAAAGTATATATTTCTTTTCAAAATAAAGTTCCCATGGGGCAGGGACCAGATGGGGAGAGAGTTTGCCTCTTTCTTGAATTGTGTTTCTGTCTGTACTGTCTTCCTTTTAAAAGAAAGTGGAAATGCGTTTGGGAAATAAATGTTATAATAATGTGAGATGGGGCATGTTTTGAAGAAAGAGTGATTGGGACCACATTACCCCCCCTCAGTGACCTATACGCTGGCCGGCTCTGTAAAAAAGCCAGCTGTATCTCCAAAGACCCCACCCACCCTGGACATGCACTGTTTGCTCCCCTTCCACCTGGAAGGAGATACAGGACACTTAAAACACGCACAAACAGACTACAAAACAGCTTTTACCCACAGGCTGTCAAATGTATAGAACCCCTTCCCCCCCCAAAAAAAAGCTGAGGACACTAGCACTAACTGCTGAACAATATTCAATGGCACGTGCACTTTATGATGATCCACTTATTTATCTGTCTACTTGTGATGTGAATGTTTCTACGGTTGTTTTTAATATTTGTCTTTACTGTAAGAGCTGCTAAACTGTTTTTCGTTGTTTTCGTGACAATGACAATAAAGTATTCTATTCTATTTTACATTTTTGTACATTCGCACAATTTCCTCATCAACATATTGTAAATGTATCTCCTAATATATTATAACTGTGTGTATGTTGGTGCATATTCAGACCCAAATGGAGATTAAATATGAGCAATGTTCACTGTTTTGAGGATTTTGGAGAATTGCAAGATTTTTGCACTACTTTGTCGAAGTGAGAATTTCATGGTCAATACCAATAATGAATTTATTATTTGGAATGATTGGAACGCTGTAGCATCTCCTATGGCAAATGTTCCTCCCTTCTTGCTGTAGCAGAAGATCCCTTTTCTTTTCAAACATCTATGGTGGTAGTCTTGATTTTTTTTTTGTCATTAGCAAATAAACAGCATTCTTTGCATTCCAGGTTGTCAGTCAAACAGAGAGTTTAGTGATTTAAGGTACTTTCTGCTTCAGACTTTGTATTCATCACAACTGCGACTAACGTATGTTGGCAAGATGTGCAACGATTTGGCTTTACTCCAACCACAACGTTTCACCGCAGCAGCCACAGACCACTGATTGTCTCCTCTCTCGTGCATAATAAAACAAGACTTGTCGTACTGAAGAGCCTAAAAGCTCTGCTTCGGATATTGATGTGCTGTGAGGAGGAGTTTGATATATCTTCCCTCCAGCTGGGTTTGCATTTTCCTTTGCCTTCTTGTTTGTAACGATAGTAAATATTTATTATCATTTAAACAAACTTGCCTTGGGCGCAATAAATATTGTAGAGTCAAAGGAGCTCTTGCTGGTGAGCGCTGTCATCATGTTACTTTAACATTAGTAAGAAGCCAGACGGCATATGTATGGACTTGTGCTGTTTAACTAGAGAAATACCATTTCAAGAATTCATCATAGAGATATGAGATATATTGCTGGTACATGTTCTCTAGCTTGAACCATCAATCCCCGCTGCTTCAAATGTATTTTGTGTTTTGTTCTCAAGGTTTAATTCATCTCTCTCTGTAACAAGAAAGGCTGTCAGGTTCAGTGCATGTGTATCACCTGATGTAATAATCGTCTGGTGGTATGGACTCCTGGAAGAACTGGAACTGATAGAGGTAGAGGACAATGAGGTGTCCACCACTGAAGATGGCCATCAGGACACACATGCAGCTGAAGAGGAGTGTGTCGAAGGTCCGGCAGAGGGACCACCAGGTGCACAGGAACAGGAAGATGAAGAAGTAGACCGCAGAGGTCAAGGAGGGCAGCATGATACCTGAAAACACAAAAGTGGGAATATAAGTGAGAGTTCATTTACTTATCGATAAGTGAGAGTTCATTTATTTATCTATAAAGTGATAGTTAATTTAATAATCTATAAAGTGAGAGTTAATTTACTTATTTGATTAGGATGATTATTAATCATCAGCTTTTGTTTTGACCCAAATAGACCACAACACTTCACTGTTCAGCATTCAAAGCTGCTCACCTGCCATGCCCAACAAGATGGTCACTACCACCTTCCCCGCAGTCATGATCAAGTTCCCAATAATCTCCTTCACTTTGGATGCAACCTCAGCCACAAGCCGAAGGATCTTCCTCTTGGTGCTCTCCTTTGCTTCCTCCTCCTCTTCTTCTTCCTCCTCTTCTTCCTCGTCAAGCTCCTCCTCTTCTTCATCCTCCTCGGCCTCGTACCCCGCTTCAAAGTCCTCCTCTAGCAGGACGTTGTCGTCAAGGCTCAGCTTCTCCTCTTCTTCCTTTAAGGGGTGGGATTGTAGCGAAACATTACATTTCAGTATAAAATGTTTAATGGTGCAGTTTGGAGGTCAGAGCTCTCCATGGTGCTGAAAACACTTCCCTACAGGTAGCGCTTGCTTCACAATCCCTGTAAACTCCAGTTTAGCATTTGTAAACACATAGGTGGTCTGTTTAGCTGCTTGAGACATGATTAGCAATTTGTGGCAGATGTTTTTCTGTGAAACTACATGTTGGCTGGAATCTCATCCAGCCACTTCTTGCTTGGCCTCTCTGTGTTGTGCTTTTTCTACAGTATCAATAAAATAGAAACATAATAACAAGTGAGTCATAACCCATTATTTATATAGAACACATAAGGCACCAGACAAAGAAAGTAGCAGGTGGTACAGAGCCTGATTTGAATCAAACAACAATTTCAGCTCAGACGGCTCACGAAAATTAAAGACAACGCCCGCTCCATTGATGAATTTCTGTTGTTTCTCAGTAAAGGCGAGAATGCCATCTATGCCAGCGTGAGCAGTGCAGTCAAAGTGAATGTGGATTTAATCAAATGTTATAAAGTCATAAAGAAAAGGCAGAACTTGCCAGGGGATGGGGAGGTATATTCCAAGAGACCTTCATTCAATCAGTTATGACTACCGAAAGGAGGTACTTCTTTTTGTTTGCATACGTTTAGTGCAAGTGAAAATGCAGATGTCATCCATGAACAGTCAGAAATCTGAACTGCAGTCTGAAAACGTTGACATGATAGGCAACTTACTTGACTATATTACTAAAAAATAAACAAATACAATCAGATAGATAGATAGATGGATGGATGGATGCAAAAATCAGACTTTGTTTTAAAGACAAGGCTTGTCACCACAAATGAAACCCACTTGTTCCTCGGCTTCAAAGTCGGCGTTGTACTGGGCCATGTCCTCAGGCGGCCTCTTCTGGACCAGACTGCGACACAGCAGCCAGATGGCCAAGCCGGCCACAAACATGCCGATGTCCGGGATGAACACCCGGATGCCATTCCCTGCATCTGCACCAATCACACTGGACACAAACAGAGGATACCACACTGATAGAAAGCAGACACTCAATGATTCCTATGTCTCCCAAAAACTGGGATCGAGAACCATGTTGCAGGCTAGGATAGCAACCAAATGATGTAAGAAGGGGCAGAGTACAACAAACTTTACTGTCCATGGACAATCACTTTTAATATGAAACTGTTTTCCCAAGACTGGGACTTGCTCGTAGATGCTCGTTAACTTCACTTGAATAAGGCCCACAAATAACTGTGCTGGCGTGAGTTTTAATCTGTCCCTCCCAAACTTTCATGTCTCTCTGATTATAAAAAATAAATGGTTCAACAATCTTTAAAAAGCTTCCAGTAGTTGTCACTGGGCATTAATTCCCTACAATTTGTGTTCACGTAGACTGGAACTGTTCTCAAACTCATGAGTACGGATAATATTGCAGAGATTACATCTTTCAGAAAACACTATCGGTTCGCATGGGAATCTGAATCTGGGGGCTTTTTCCATTACTCAGCTGCTCCTTTAATATGTGTTGTGTTGAATTCTTCAGCTTTTATATGGAGTACCACCCACTTTAATGAAATCAGGCTTGCCGGTTTTAAACATGTTGCCGTTAAAAAGTGAGTGAAATTCCATTCAAACAAAAAAGCCATGAGAGAGTGTGGGTTTTCTTTTCAACCAAAGTGTGAAAAATGTTTACTCCCTTAAAAATTGCATCCTTTGTTCAGAATAACGTTTTGTGAACAATATGCTTTTTCCCCTCATTAAACTGCCTAAAATAAAGTGAGAGGGTTTGAAACTACTTTAGATTTTCCAGATTTGATGTGTTAATTAAGTTATGTTGACGCTTATAGACAGCTTACCTGACACTATTTGAATTATCCTCACACCAAACACTGTGTGCAGATTATAATAATTTACAAACAAATAATATTTACCCCAGGTCTGGTCTACACAGTGTGTGTTTTTAAACAATTGACTGAATTGGCTGATGTGTTTGATGCCTTATGGTTATATCGCCGTGAGCAAACAAAGCTTTTGTAACATATATTATTTGGTTAGTTTGCTCACCTCTAACTAAATACTAAACGGTTTGATCAAACAGGAAGCTAAACTGTGGCGGACAACTGTTGCCAAGACAGCTACAGAAATGCCAGGATTCAATCCACTATGATGTATTCAAGCTGCCGGATGACAACTTTTATGAGGTGTCATGATTGCATGTACAATTAAAGCAAATGAAAATTGTCCTTGAAATGGCAAGCAGGTTTTAAAATCTTGAAAGCTCACCATCCAAACCAATTTCTATTTCAGTTTTACAACAATCACACCTACATCCTGTGTTTGGCCACCAAATGGATTTCTTAACATTTCATGCTGAGCTCCGAGTTTAATTAAACTGTTTACAACAAACAAAACATAGTGGTGATTCTGCGGTGCAGGCTGCGGAGAAAAAGCTGACTAAATGTTTGGATCAAGTTATAGAGCAACTGGTCATTTCAAAGAAAACCAATCTCATTCTGGCCTTGAGTGGCTATGAAGCTTGTAAAAGAAAGCTAATCAAAACGCTGGAAAACGCACACTCAGATGAATAGTTGGAGTTTAATCTAATCAAGGACATCTGTTTCCAAGTGCTTTATTGTTGTGAAGCTTTGCGCATCCTCACGTGGATGAAAAGAGATGGAAACTATCAGAGCCAGCTGCTTTAATGATTCCTACTTTTCCCTGGTTATAATGTGAGAATATTACAGAAACATTAGCAGTGCTGAGACCTGCCTCAGGCTGACGAGGTTCATGAGGCATCAGTGAAAAATGCCAAATAGAGAGTTCACAAAATACGTTCTAAACCATATAAATATTTGATATTTATAAAGGATCTGAAAAGGTCAAGCTTGAGGAAACTGAAGGATCTGTTTGGGTGAAAAGACACACAACAGCTGTGAATTCTCTTTTGACTCCATAGATCATCAACTCTGCATTTTCCTCCACACGGGCTGTAAAAGGGAGAAAGCATCCGCCTATGCAGCTGTAAATATTGTATACTGTATATGATCACCAACACAAACAGGTAAATGCAGGAGGGATAAAATGTTTATAGCTCTACTTCCGCCACTTACAGTATACTATCCACCGAGGGCTGTTGAGTACTGGAAAAAGGATGTGGCTGAGTTTGGACATTCCCGTACTTAGGAAACCACATCTAACACGATCATGGGGGTGTGCGGAGACAGACACAGCGGCAAAAGCTTTGAAAGATAGGCCCGTCAACTGTTTGTCAGACGTAACTGGGTTTAGCGTTCATTAGGATCCACACAGGGACAAGTTAGGAGCATTTATAAACCTTGTCAGATGACGGGCCAGTGAGGCTAAACGCAAAAAGTGGTGTTTAATGTTATTGTGGGATTGCTATATTTAGGACACTTTTCACAAATGATGCAACCTTCCACAGTGGAAGATAATAACATGTATGTTCTTTAACAGGTGAGATAAATATCTTAATATTAATAGCTTGATTCTGAATTAATTTTTTTTTAAAGATGTGGTCATATTGCTGTTTTTCCTTTTTATCAGCAAATACTCTGTGAGAGAGATTCATGCTCAGTTATACAAAATCCACATGTATTTTATGATCCATGATCGTCAGGAGAAATGTGATTCTTTAACAATTTTTCTTAACAGGGATTCATATTCTGGGTCTTACTAAGCGGTCTACATGTTACTTAAGTGAATGCATTTGTTGTTAAAGTGTTGAATTCATTATTATCTTACCTCTCAAAGCCAATTTGTCTTATGGATTTCTCCCACTGGGAACCTAGAGAAAAACAGTGAGTTAGTGAATATAGCAGTCTTTTAAAATATACTTTTATATAATAGTCATTACAAGCAGCTTTCATAGAAAAACTTTCAAACAAGAAAAAAATGATTTATTTCAAATTACAGTACCCAGTATAGGTACTGCTAGTAACTGCTGTTTATTATTCACTGTTACCAAATTAGAAATAATTGAGATCTAGTCTGTAAAAGTAGTATTTTTGCCTCTGAGAAAACCCTTAATAATAAAAATAATAATAATAATAACAACAACAATAAAATAAACCTTTAAAACACCGGCTTAAAATCATTTGTAAGAGCCAGAATATTTTTTTAACCATTTCAGTTGATATTTCATCTTCAGGTGAAGGAGGAAAATAATCAATCATCCTGTGCTCACGCAGAAAATAAAAACATTTCATGTGAGCTTTGTTTCCAAAGCTCGGACTGGCTGAAGTGTTCCTGAACGTCACTCCAGCGCTCAAAGGGAGATTTCCAGGTATTCAACCGGCACACTGAGAAGAACTGCCGAAGTTTGACAGGCCTTTGTTCTGCTGCCAGAGAAAACATAACATCAGCCTGTGACTTGAGGATCTCGACTCGATGACAGATCGACATCTCCGGCTGTTTTGCCAGTGTATTAGGCGACTAATTAGTTGCTGACCTGATGCAGTGCTGAAGTTCATGGTTTATGGAGCGCAGTGAGGATGTTAAAACACACTTCAGTGACAGTAACTCAAAACAGACTACAGAGAGAGAGCTGAATCAGAATTACTTTATCTGCTCGGACACCTGAGCGCAAACTACTTTCAGGAGGTTGTTAAGCCTAAAACGTGGTTTTGCTGCAACTGTTGTTAAACTAGAGTATTAAATGTTCAATGACAAAGTCAAGTCGTACTCAAGCTGAACTGTTAAGAAACTTGAAACTGAGAAAATGCTCACTGGCCGAACTGTAATTCAACACATCGCAGACTGTCAAAAACAACGTACACAAATCAGTTATTATTCTAACATCTCGGGTCATCATCGCATATTGATGATCGGTTGCATTTGATTATTAGCTGAAAATATACATTTATATATTTATATGTATATATTCTGAATTGTAAATCATCTCATCATATCTCTACATACTAAAAACTATTTAGGAACATAATAAATAAAAAACAATCAGTATTCTTAACTCAATGATTAATTGAATTAACTCAAACTTATTTTGGGCCAAGTAGTGAAGTTGCATATATATATATATATATATATATATATATATATATATATATATATATATATATATATATATATATATATATATATATATATATATATATATATATATATATATATATATATATATATATATGCTTCCCCCTGGAAGGAACATGTTTGAGAGAAAAGTCCTACTCAACATTAATCCAAAAATATATTAACATTATATCAAAGGAGTCTGTAATGTAATCAAGTTGTTAGTAATCCCGAACTCCCTGAGAATCAACACCCAACTTGGCATCTATAAAAAAAAAAAAAAATTTAAAAAATCCTCAATCCCAATTAAACCATGGGCAGTAAACAATACCAGATAAGGCAAATAAAGACAACCTGGTGGTGGAACGTCAAACCTTTAGCTAGCAAGCTGAAGACTCAAGACTCTCTCTGGTTTTTCTCAGGAGCGAGTGGAGGAGGAACCAGAAGGGTCGCCACAAATAGGACGAATGAAATGGTCTTATTGTTCCCCGTCGGCTGGGTGTTTCAGTAGTTAACCGTTTGATCACATGTTAGTCGAAGATGACTGAGCATGACTGTGGACAGATTTTATCTAGGACATCATAATGAAGGCCAAGTTCGGGGATGGGTGTGGTCCATTGCGCCCCACTTCAAGCCACTGGCCTGATTTGATGTTGTTATTTTATTAATCATTGTGTTCTCTAGTGGTCAAAGAGAGCACAATGAAGCTTTATTATACGGGGATATCTTACAAGAACAAGCACAAATATAAACTTGTACAGAACACACTGTCATAAACAAACATTGCTGGTGGGAGAGGTTAAAGCATCAGTACATGTAATGCCAGCCACTTGCATACTTCACAGTTTTTGGCCCTCTGGTCTACAGTTTTTGTTATATTACAGGAAATATGGTTCCCTGAGGATATTGTAATCCCCAATAGTCACCTACAAAGGTTAATAAAGATCAGAGAGAAATTGCCCCATTTAAAGCTTCAAATAAAAACTCTTCCACTTAAAATGTCAGCCCATTGACCACAGCAGGCAAGACAGATTCTGTTTCAGTAACTCCCAAGTCCAAACATCTGCAACACCCAACTTCACCCAGCCCAAACTGAGCTCACAGGTGAAAGAGGAAACCAGTGTCATGCATGAGGAATGCCAGAAGGTAAAGTCAGGCCAGACTGATCCATAGGATGAAGAGAGGAATATTGTGTAATACGGCCTGAACTCAGCATGGAGCCTTCTGGAAAAGTGTGTGAGACGTTCTGCCCATTGAGGCGAGGCAGCTTTCCACCCCAGCTGAGCACCAAAAATACCTGTCCTCAGACTTTATGTGAATATCATAAAACACCCTTTGTACTTGCTGGGCCGTTAACCTCTCAGCACAGCATTTCTTTGCACTCCCTCTTCTATCTCTGGGGCCTAATGCCTGTTGCCCTTTTCCTCAGAGACCGGTGATATGCAGCAGCAACATTACAGCACGGCATGACTGTAATCAGGCAATCAGTATGCAGAGGAAGAATTCAGTAAATGTGTTACATTTGGGTAATGGTGGGCAGGATATGTGTGGATACGGAGGGCGGTAAAGGTCAACAAGAGTGCCTACTGGACTTAATGAAGACTAGCTCTGAGGAACTCGTCACAAACCTGCCATTCAACAGGCCATTTATTCTTTATGGGCTGGTGAAATATCCATTGCCATCATATATGAGCCAAATCAAACTAGCAAATCCTTTTTTATGGTTTGTTTTAACCGTCTTAATCTCCAGATGGGTGGGGGTTGCAACTTCATACAGTGACTGTCAACGAGTTGAGACAATCACAGGAAAGTATTTTATATCTGGTGGTCTTTGACAGTTAATGCAAATGCTTATGCCTGTGCTGACTCAACAGGGTGTGAACGGCTTTTACAAACAGAGGAAAGACAGATGACTCCAAAGGAAGCTGGCCCCAGCTCATCTGGTGACCAGTCACTGACCTGATCTAACAGCTGGAGGCGTTAGTTCAGCCTTTCTGGAAAAAGTTTTCTAGTTCAAACTCAACTCAGTTTACTGCTCTAATGGCGTATTTGGCTACGGTGAATAGGGGAAATTATATGAAGCTATCTGGAAGGAGGATAACCGCCTCACCGCAAAAGGAGAACTCCTTGTTTATACTTGGCTGCCAAAACAAAAAGGGTGTCAAGGGGTGAGATGCCAAATATAGAAATCGGAGATAAGGCATTTACTCAGAATGTAGGCGGCGCATCGAGGGGACAAAGACTAATGTCTGACTTCCTGTTGCATATGTAGCCCAAAAATAACAATAGGAATAGGATGACTGACTTCAGGAGGTAGAAACACAAGTATACAAATCCTCACAGTGGTGATGTCAGCAATGTGCTGGACAAATGTTACTTTACAAATCAATACTAACTTCATTTGTGTCTCTTTATCGCTATATAAAGTTTTTCCTCATGAGTGTGTGATGTTATATTATTTCTCCACCCGATGCCTCATTAATTGTCAAACGACAGCCAGGATCTACCAGCTGCTCATGTTCCTGAGCACCGTGCTTACACGGGGACTTTGTTGTTAAATGTTGCAGATAATGACTCAAGATGGTATTCATTTAAGTGCCAATGGAGCTCATGATATTTATTCTGAAACGAAACCCTAAATACTTTGAATTATAGATAACCATAGGCAGGTACGGCAGTCTTTTGGTCATAAATATAAGGTTTGTTAGTGCCAATTGTTTTGTAATCATAGTCTATATAGATTTTATCTTCAAAAAAATAAAAATAGCATACTTTGAACTATGTGTTTAGTAATCTAGGCGAGAACATGTTACTGACTTTCCATTTTTTTTGGTAAATTTATGTTTCACTTAGTAGAATCATCATTATCTTCATATTTTTTTTATGAAAGTAGCCGAAGTGTGTGCGTGCCTCCCTCTGTGTGGGACAACCAGAGAAGAAAACAGTGTTTTGACTGCAGTGAAAATAATGTTTTTGAAACGCTAAATGTCAACAGTTATGAAATGAAAGCAGAATATTTCATGAGATACAAACATGTGGTGAATGTTGGAAATTATAACATCTTTCTTTTTTTTAGTAAAATGGACTTTTGGACTTTACAACGCTACAATGTTCGCTATTTGCGACAGCCCCTCTAAAACCATAATGAATGATTTTTTTTATTTACGTTGTTATTACAATTTAGTCATGAAATTAAAAGGACATCAACACATATTTATCTTTAAAATTGCCATTGAAAAAATTACCACTTATGAAGTTATGAAGACTGTTGTGAAATTAAAGCTTTTCAAAATACAAAATATGTAAAGATTCACAAAATATGTTAATTTGTTTCACACTTTACATTCCTGTTAATGCAAGAAGTGTTGTGTAAATCAATAGACAGACGTACACAGATAATACATAGATAAATACAGCAGATGGATAGAAATTATGCTCTCATCACACCAGGATTTGATCTGCCAGAAACTGCCGCCCTCTAGTAATAAAGATTCCCTTGAGTGAATATTTAGTCTACCCTCTCTGAACAGTTCTGTGTGTTTCTGCCTGAGGCGATAAGGTCCGTTCTGCCCTCTGAGCAAAGTTGGCTGGACTTCGACAGTGGAAAGCGGATTACCTCCATTAGAAAGAACAAGTCATTAGAACACAAGGTCAGGGTCTGTCCCGTCTAGACACATTCACATTTTACAGTTTGATACAGAGTTTCATGAGAAGCCCAAGGCCAACTATTAACACCTTCCCAACACTGAGTCAGTGGCGTACAGTGTTTGCTTTACTTGCAGAAAGAATACATTTTTTTTTCCTACGTCGACATATGGCACAAGGAAGCTAATTACATTGAGGAATGTGTTACATTCATAAATCTTCATGATGTGACCAAATGAAATAAGAGTGAGGATATTTCTAGAAATTGAGACTTGTTATTAGTGAGCATATTTTACCATCTGCTGCAAATGGAGCATGTCTTCACTTATTTTTTTCTGGGTGGGAACTTTCCCTGTACAGATTCTCTGGTGATCTACAACTTTGCGACACTGCATCAATAGCTCAGGTCAGAGTTTAGGCACAAAACGGTCAGTGTGATGGATAGGACACACGTGTGCACACAGTCTGTCATGAACATGTGGCCCAGCAAGTAGAGAGCTCACAATGTTGTGCTTACATAAGATCTCAGAGTGAGTCACTTGTCAGAGAATCGTGGGTTGATTCCTGTTAGAACCACCTGGAAATGTATAAACTCAACTATCCAACCCTGTCTCCAAACATTAAGACATGTAAATGAAAAGTGTTGTCACATGGATTATGTTTTGTAATGACATAATGAGGAAAGGTAGTTAATTAATGTCCTTGCAAAAACAATGTTGTGTTTCCAAAAATAATGGCAACTAAACCATGGTTAGCATTTTACGGTTATGTTCAAGCCTAATGTGTACTTTAGCATTCAGAGTTAGGGCTACATCAAAGCGGATGTCCAACTCCTAAAATATTGGCCAAACTCTGGGACTATAGTGGCTACAGAGATACTACATGGGAATAGAAAAAAAAACTGTGACTGATCAGTTTGGGCTGCTTGTGTTTTTTTCTAAGGTTGTAAACTGTGACGGCAACATGAAGCAAAAAGGTCAGCTATCTTCTTCTTTTCAGTAGAAAACATCTCGAGAAGACATTTCCACAGCAAACCTTCTGCTCGCAGCTATCTTTGCTTTCTTTCACAGTAAATGAAACAATACACATAAAGCAGCCGCATAGAACACTCTAATATTCAGAAATTAAAAAAGGCAGGCCAGAACAACCACGTTAGTACCACAAAATAAATAAAAGATCGCTACTATGTGAATATAATTAATGCAACGTGAAACCTAGCCTTTGTTATCTACAGGACTTCTTTCATCCCCTTGCATTAGCTATGAAGACACCTTTAGGCTCTTACAGCATTTGGTTAAGGTTAGGGAAAGGGGGCGGTGCTGTTTGAATATTAAATATTTGACTTGAAGATCAAGATAGGCCTTGTTTAATTTAAATTGTGTTACCCAAATAACCATGATTTTTCACTAACCTTCACCAAAGTAGTAACCTTAACCGGATCACACTTGGGACTCAGGATGCAAAACCCTCCAGTATCAAAGTCCCGTCTTCTTACACCGACCATCCGTCCCACCCATCTTTTTATGTAACTAATACTACTGGACTGGACACTGGATGTTTCTTGCATATAATCATATTTGGCAAAACCATTTTGTTGTATATTAACATAACTTATAGGAGGCAGGATTGCAACTGTCACAGTTTAACCACAATTTAATTTAGAGGGTTTATTAGTCTGTTGGGTCTCTAAATACATAAAAGTGACTTCTTGTATGCCTTTCAAAAGGTTTGCACACAGCAAAAGCTGAAATCAATCAAATCCATTCTGCACTTTCTTCGTGGATTCTTGACCTGAAAGTCGCTTTGATTTCAACATACACATCAAACATCACTACCGTCAGAGCCTTGGCCATAAAGGCTGCAGTGTACTGTACTCACAGTTGAAGTCAGATGTGAGGGAGTCCCCGGCCAGGAGGCTGTTGACGGTAATCTGATAGATGATGTGGAGCAGCAGGAACGACATACTGGTGAAGCAGAGGGACTGCAGCAGACGCCCTGTGTGGCCTGGAGAAGGAGAGCAGCTACAGTGAGTTCAACACCACTCACTTTAAGGATTTCCACATGTATTTCTGCCGTTCATGCACTGAAACCCAGAAAAGGTCTCTTTGCTGGTTTTTTTTTTTTCAAGGTACAGAAACTTGACACAGGAGGAAAATGTTAATACTTTTTGAGTTGTGCAACATTAAGAAGTGTTTGGTATTTCTGAGACAACAACGATCAATGTCCGTGTGATCAGCTGGGAAGTCCGGAGCTGTTATGAATGAATTAGTAAAAAAAAAAAAAGGTGAAGGTGACTGGGAAAGCAACCAAGAGGGATTTTCTGTGGATCATAATACATACCCTGGTTAAGAGCTGGCAATAGTACAATACAGCAAAGTTTATTTCTGCTGAAAAGTCAAATAAACATTCTGGTGGACCACGAGACCTCTAACTTTCTCTAATTCATCGAAGAAGGAGCCAAACCAGCTTTTATACCCGATTTGGTTTTTGGGTTTCTTGACTTTGGTGTTCTTTGGTTGTCTTTCTTTAATTTAGTTAAAGAACACAGCTGTCAGTGGACATTACTGTTCCTGGGAGGGAAGGATGAGAGCAGTCTGCCACAGCTGTCCAACACATGGCTATTTTACAGTGCACCTACAGGTATTTGGGATAATTTCAGGAGTTGTTATGGTGATAATTCTCTACAATAGGATTTCTCAGACCCCGTCTTGTTAGTGAAAATGAAAATGATCACCTTAAGGGAAAAACCAGCTTGATTGGACTCTTCTTCTTTGATGAAGAAATGCTAGTCGTGGCACTTACTGCATCCATTATGAGCCCTTAAATTGGCCCACATATCTGCACAGTTTTATCCACTGGTTCTTCCCAGAGCAACGTCTCCATCTCATTAAATTTACTGCATCCTTGCAGGGAACATTTAATAGTTTTACTGTGGCGTATTGCACAATATCCTGGCTAAGGTGAAGCACTACTGCTAAGCCTAAGGCCATTGAGGGCTAACCTTATCAAATGTGTGTACAAACAGACCATGGCAGGCAAATTAAATGTAGAAGTGAAAACAAATTGTGCTAATTTCCCATTGTAAGTCCTTGTGCTTTCACAAAGAAGGAACATAATGCTTGTAAATACAGAGGTATGGTCCAAAGGCTCTGGACAAGGCAATCGCTTTGGTTCTGTCATTCTTTTTTTTCCTATTTTTAAGCACAACAAAACACATTTTTGTTGTGTGATGGCCATCTGTCTTGGTTGCCTGACAATTGCTGCTTTGTCCCTTATCAATCAGAGAACAGTATCTGTTTGACGACATTAAAACCTGAGTTAACCACATAGTCTCTGCCAGCAGCGATGGATTTACTCTGAGGTACTTATCCTGAGCATTTCCATTTTCAAATTTTTTTTATATATATATATATATATATATATATATATATATATATATATATATATATATATATATATAGCGCTTTTCTGAATACTCAAAGACGCTTTACATAGGAATCAGTCACCCACTGGTGAGAGGAGCTACCATGCAAGGTGCCACATCAGGACATTCATAAACCGTAGGCGCAGCTACGGGAGCAATTTAGGGTTAAGTGTCTTGCTCAAGGACACATCGACATGGGCTAGCGTAGCCGGGGATCGAACTGCCGATCCTCTGATTGAAGGACGACCCTGCTCACCACTGAGCCACAGTCGCTCCGACTTCTGTGTCCTTCACATCATCAAGTTAATTTTAAAGATTATTATTACTAAATGTATGTATTTGTATTATTAAAGATTAAGCGAACCAGCAGTATATAAAGTAGTTACAACTAGCTTCACCTTTACCAGCTGCTACATTGGTGATGCGTGATCAATAATTATAATCCAGTGATAGTACATTATTCTCTCATGGTCAGTTCCGCATAATTAGTAATCTTACTTTAAGTATATTTTGATTTCAATGCTTATGCACTTCTCTGAAGTAAGATTTTGAATGCAGGACTTTTACTTTTGCTATATTGCTTGAGATATTGCTTTTACTTAAGTAAAGCTCCGAGTACTTCCTCGACTACTCCCTACAAAAGTATGATAAATGAGAGATAAAAAAAAAAGCCAAACTAGGAGTTGCTTTAACACCAGACATCCTCTTTTAGAAGTCTACTAGCTAAAACATAAACCTGATAAATCATCCATAACATCAAATATTTATACAACTCCATGCAACAGTACTAAAAGACTCCCCAAAGGGAAATTGCCATGTCGGTGCCCATTCAACAAAGCATATAGCACCTACTGTAACGGCTCTTAAAATGCCCGCTTCCCATATGAGAGCAACAGTTTAGATTTTGTTCACCTCCACTGAGAATTGAATGCCTTCAAGGGGATGTGGATCCAAATAGTGCAATTACGACATTAGAGAGTAAATCACAAACAACAACAAGTTGCATAAGATATTGTTCGTCTCCTCTTATGTACTAATATATCCTTGGGGACAACGCACGGTTGTGGCTTCTTCAATCAAATTAAGCCTAAAGAATGATTCCAGATTGAATTGCTATATCTCCTTTAAGATTCAACAGACAAAATGAAACAGACCATCAGAAGAAATCACTGAATTACACTCAATACCTCAGCGAACTCCCTCTAAAAAACCTGTAGTGTGCCTCTTTTCTGCACGGTGAGATGTGTTTGCACTGTCAGTGTGTATTGTGGATGGTTTTGATACAATCTGATGACTGTCACGTAGTAACAGAACAGTCCCTTATAATCTTTTTAAGATTATAGTCACCACAGTGTAGTAATTACTTTAAAAGTTGCCTGTGTGCAAATGTGTAATATACACTTCTTTTGTGCTTTGCTTCTATATGCTGTAATCATTCGAGAGTAAATAGTGTGTAATTTATACAAAATCGTTCAGCCCTAGTCAGTTGTATGGAAATATTTTGGCTACAGAAAGGTCAATGTTGACCAAAGAGACAGGTACATTGTCATCAATAATGTTTCTTACAACCAAGAAAAAAACATTATGGAAGCTACAAAACATCGTAAAAAAATATCTGCATCAAGTTTGATGTGTCATGTCTTGTTGAAGTGTCTATCGTGTATTTATCTCAATTAAGGTTGACCCGCCGTTGAAGTCAGCAGCGATCAGATACATGAGCACTGAGCTTTACTCGAAGACGTCTCTCTTTAACTATTGATGAGAGTGTAAGTGGTCCACTTTCTCTGCTCCCTCCTTACTCCTTTACTTCCTGATTGTTATTTCAGCAGGAGACGGGCTGAGACGGCTCTCGGACTGGATGTCGTTTCCTCTACCGATATGGGTTTATGTATTATTAAATACTGCATGTGGTCTCTGACAGATAACCCATATTATGTGTAGTGTTTTGCAGTGAGGGGAGTGCATGAAGTTGCGGCTGAAGTTGCTGACCGCAACCCACATTCATCACCCGTAAGGAGAAGAGTCACCTCCGTCTCATAAATATCGGCCACGAGGTTCACTGTGATATACATTTCTTTTCTTGAAATCTTTCCTAAACCAAAATACCAAAGAGCCCAAATACCAACATTGACATCGACTGAATTAACTAATAACACTTTTCAAAAGCACGCAGGTCATGGCATTACAAAATTAAACCCATTTCAGGAATCAGTGGAGCCTTAGGAGCAACTTTTATATCCTCCTTTGACAATTGAAGTGGTTAGCCATTATCAAAAACAGCCCTCATCTCAAAGTTGTTGTTTTTCTCTGAAGAGCATTTTACAGGCTCTTTTAGGATTCTTTTCTCAACAGCACAGCATGTGTGTTCAGTTGTTATCATCTTTATGGACAATATCTGAGCAAATAAACCAAACTTCAGCCTCAAATGTGAATAAGATCTGGTTCCTGATGGATCACGTCTTTCCATCTGAGATCTGGCTGGCCGTGGATAATCTTCAATATCACAGATGGACTCATGCCGTACAAACCAATATTACCTTTCATGGGCTGAACTATGTGCCAAATCCATCCTCATCTCAAGGAAATTCAAGTCCCCTGGAGAAGAAGGGCTGGTTTACATTACAGAGAACAATATTGTGGTTCAAACTGGAGGCTTTTTGAAAACAGTCAAGACTCTCCAGGCGATGGAGAGAGCCAAAACCATCGGACATGTGAAGGACCAAAGAGAGTTACAGTGTAGATCTTACCTTGCATTGTTGTGCCGGTGGGCTCTGCGAAGAGGGGGATGAGCAGGAGATAAATGAGGTAGACGAAGGACAGGGCATTGTACCTGAACAGGCAAGCTGCAGAAACACAAGACACAAAAGCAGATTGAACAGCAAATCCACCTCTTGGTCATAATAAACAACAATCCATTTATAGACCACTAATTCAACAGCGTCTTTATTGCTTTGTGTGCATTACATAATGTTTAACAGTAAATAAAGTGCAAAAGCTGGCAGGGGCAACGAGCTGCCGCATCAGGAGTCGTCATTGAGATCCGCTGAACACAGATTTGAGGGAAACATGTGGTGAAACTCGTTAAAATGTTCCCGGTGTAGAAAAGCTTCTCATAGTTATAAAAAGCCAGAACATTCCTTGACTTAACAATCACAAAACTCATTATCTGTTCATCTGGCCTGCATCACAAAAAGAGCCTGTGCTTAATTTAGTCATTCGGGGCATTGACATTTGTTTTGAAGTCCAATAACCACCCGATAGTCCTCGGGTGTTAAGAGAGACAATTAAGTGAGCAGCCTGCGGTTAGCTCGTCACGTAGGACAGCTTCATATCATATGTGAAGATTTAATTTGGCAAGAATCTCATAGTATTACATGAGCATTATTGAAACTGGATCCTTTTTGTATGACAAAACTCGACAAAAGAAAATCTCTCAAAGTTTTGCAACCAAGTAGCGCACCAGATTTCCTTAAAATACACGATAGAAGTTTTGGTTGGTAAAACATTCAATTAAACAGTGTGTGAAATGTCATGACCAGTGTCTGAAAAAGTATTCAGTGTTTGGTTTTAGTCTTTTTGATCGAGGCCTCAAATGAGATTTGACAACCAACATAACTTTACATTTTTCCCTGTGATTTTTTTCCATTTCCTATATTTCCTTAATTTGTTCAGTTTAGTTTCATATAATTTAATTTATTACAGTGATACATGTCAAGGATATGTGGCAATCATTCCAATGAAAGACCATTGCTAATGTTTACATAATAAAAGACACTGAAACAAACAGTTTCCCCAGTTCTTTATCTTTTTATTATTATCACTATTGTATAACCGTGTAGCATTTTCTTTCCTCTAAAACTGAGACCAATAGTTGATTCATTAACAGCTGGTTCCAACTTCTCAAAAGTGAGGATATGCATATTGTTCCTCTTTTATTTAATTGTAAACTGAATATCTTTGGCATTCATACAGTGAAATGTGACATTATTTATTTCCCTGTTCTCACATTTTATAGAACAAACAATTGACCAAGAAAATAATCAACAGATTAATCCCATGCTTGAATGTAATGCACTGTTTCAGCATTTAGGATGTGTCACTACACATGACACACTAAATTATGAAACTCCACACACACCCTTTACCGAACACTCCCACTCCCACTCTCTCTCACACTCACACACACACACACACACACACACACACACACACACACACACACACACACACACCTTTGAACCACACAAAGGAAGTCTTTTGAGCTCATGATGAAAGTTAAAACGCTTAAGTGCAAACATGACTTCCAAAATCCATTAATTGAACGTATTGATCAGTAAGGCACCTCATTTCCCAGTCATACTGACCATCTGCCCTGATTGGTGGCTTTTACCAGTTAAACAGCTCCCATAACCTGCTAATTGAACATCAGCTAACGCGTCCAAATTCAACCACGTTGTAAACAAGTGAACACTCACCCATTTCACCTCTGAAGCCTGTGCATGAAACACAGCTTGTGTTTTTTAACAACCTCAAATAATATTTCCCATAACATGTACAACTCTTCTCAGGTTTTCCTGAAGTAGGCACTAAATATGTGATTAGCCCCTTCCCATTTAACATTTCTTTGAACATTTTTAAGTCAGGAGGTAGTGCGGGAACAGAGAGAAGTACACAGTCGGCGTGTACAAAATGTGGACACACAGTCTGACCTCCTACATTTTTCTTAGCGGTTATATCAACAAGCACAAGGTTTACAACCGGGTCGACTGGATGAGTTACTGTTCAAATCACAGGGATCTTCTCATAGCTACTGGCCTTGAACTACTGAAAAATTACATTTAACTGCAGAAAATGGTGCTTTTATTCATCTTTGCGCACTCAATGGACCTATTCATTGACATCTGACTTGGCTCTGACTTTCCCCTTGCTGGAGCTCGACAGTAAGTGAACCTTCTTGTTTTCTCTGTGCTCAGATACAGACCAATGAAAACTAACAAAAGTTAATAAATGTTATGGAGGGCTGTCATCTTTGAGAAAACCACCAACATGTGTAGATCATAACAACATAAAAAGGCACTTTACCATTGTCGTTAGATTTTTTTGTTTCCTTTTCAAACAATTCAGTTGGAAGTTGGAATACTTTAATCCTAAACCTCTCGGGTGAATGATTTATAATCTTTCATTTTTGGCCTCACACACACTTTTATCTTCATTTAATGTGGCATTAAATAAGCTCTAAACCTGCCCGAGTCGGTAGTCCCACATTATTCCTCTGCTCAACTTATTTTGTATCTATACAGATAATTTTTCTGTATCTACATGACTCTACTCCCACTGTTGCCTGCAGACACTTGACCGCAGTCTTCCTGACCATTTGCCTTCGCTGTATGACTCACCATTTAAAGATTTTTACACAGGGAATGAAAATAAACTGCCCTTGTTTTCAGACATCAGATTACTGCAAAACCTCCCCATTCACGTCTGAATCAGGCTTTTGTCTCTCCCAGTAAAAGCTATTATTACTGCCACACAAAGGCGAAACACAAGAGAAGCAAGTCAGTCTTGAACGTGAAATCAAAGCCAGCTGACTTAAGAGTTTGAGCCCAAAAACATAAATGTCATGATAGAAGATAAGGCGGTGCGGTGCCTGGCCGGATCGAGCACTGGGCGATAACAGAGGAATTTAAACCCCTCTGAAGAACATAATGAAGATCATACCACATCAAGTCTGTAGCACCACTATGCAGAACTTCACTGTTTATCAGAAAATAAAAACTGTGAATTTAAAAGTGGTCACATCCAGAATCTAAATTCTGAGTTTAAAAAGTAAAAACTAATTACTGGGTAAGAATATAAGCCTTTCAGATGACATAACATGTCTTCTCGGAGAAACTCATTTAATTTAAGGTTGCAACTGACACGTATTTACAGTATTGATTATCAATATTGATTATCGTTTGGTCTTTAAAAAAAAACAAGTATTTACATTTGATGAGTTGGAAACGGAATCTTTGTCCTTTTTGCTTGAAAATTGATTTTCCATCACTTGACTAATAAAAAAGACATGTATTAAATGCAGCTTTAAGTTAAATTTAAATCAATTTTAAAGATAAATTGTCTGACTTGTTAACCAGCCATCCATCACTGGCCTGCTGGTGAGCTAGCATGAACTAAAACCTGAATGGCTTACAGATGTTAGAAGCTTGTGTGAGTCGGTCCTAGCTCATAGCAAAGCCATGTAGTGTTACAACTTTAACCACTTTGTTGTTGTTTTGTGTTACCTCTGACACCATTCACCATGTTGGTTTACTGAATGAACTGACATAGTGAGTTTAAATCAAGCATTTATTGACAGTTTTCAGATTGTCTTATGTCTATGATACAATTATTATTACGTTTGATTATTTTTTTAGATTGTTTAAGTTTGTAAAGTGCAATAGTTTTTTTTAAACCTAAAGCGTCATGATTCCAGAGATGCTCCCATCTGCACGTCTCTGCCGCAACCTGCCCGACTCAGCACATCTGACCTGCAGCTCCGTCTGTACATTCACAGCACAAGTTTGATATCAAATCAGATACTTGGGAAAGCGCCAGCACATAATCATGTTCACACTCCAAACTCTGCCTGTAAACATGTAAACAGTGGCTGGTTTGATCAGCTAAACTGTAGCTGTGTGCAAATGTGTGTGTGTGTGTGCTGTGTGTGTGCTGTGTGCTGTGTGCTGTGTGTGTGTGTGTGTGTGTGTGTGTGTGTGTGTGTTTGTGTTTGTGTGTGTTTGTGTGTGCGTGTGTGTGTGTGCGTGTGTGTGTGTGTGTGTGTGCGCTTGGTGGTGGTAGACGAGACTGTGTACACATGGGCCCAGCAGTTCTGTGCTTTTCAATAGAGGTGCTGTCAGATGGCCAACAGGAAACACGGACTATGTTATGTCAGCAGATAAGTCTTTCACGAGAACATGAGAGACGGTGTGCTTATGCATGTGTTACACTACACAGAGCATATACAGTAAGGGTAATGTCGATGTTTGGAGTCACGTCACATCTGTTCTGAGAGGCCAAAAAATACTTTTTTTCAATTTTGCCCCCAAAACACATCGCATCAAAGCTAGAAATCTGAACATATGGATCACAGCAAGGACAGAAAATATATGAAACCTAAAGTTATCTTCCAGCCACGGGTGTTACAAATAATAAAAAGGAAAAAGCAATAGCTGATGGGTTGGCGATTATTGATTTACAGCAGATCCATCCAGTTTAAATGACTGTCAAAACTAAACAATGAAGGAAAGTAAGCTGCTGATCAGGTGATGCTGATGGCAGAAATGACTTCTCTCATCCCCTAACTGTTCCTGTGCACCTTCCATTCTTTCCACTCTACATTTCCTTCATCCTGGCAGTTAGTGTGCAACGCTGCAGTGAATGACAAGTGCTCATTTGCACTTTGAAAAAACATAAAATATTAAAAGGTATGTTTACGATAAAAGGGAAAGGCAATTATTTCTTCCCTCACAACCGCATTATTAATTCATACTGTTAAAACTTTCCACGAATTAATGGAGACAATGCGTGGCCTCACAATTGCTTTTGGAAATAAAGGAGCCGTCGGGCTGTCAAGTGATGCATTATGGTGGTACTGAGTGGGTCTTATCTATAGAAAGCATTGCTGTTAGCTTTAAAAGTACCTCTGCCCCATAAGTCTTACACAGACACCAAAGTGGAACCTCAGTGGCAGTTAGACGTTAATCATTTTTCACTTGTGGCCTACCACAGAATTACAGCGTAAAACACAAAGTAAACTGCATTTAATGGAGTCTGCGAGGTGTGATCATGCCTCGAGCTTCATGCCTACAAACTCTAAATCAGCGTTTAAGTGATGTCTTCATAGAAACTAGTAATATCTGAGACTTTTCCAGCCCGTTTAAAGCCGCTAAAAGTCCCCCCTAAATCCAAATAAAGCTGCCACGGTTGACAGTGAGTCATCTTCAAATTCTGCATAGCAAACGAGTGAATCAAACAAAACATTCACGAACACAGCAACAATAACTTCATCTGTGGAGAGCAAAGTTATGCTGTAAACAACCCAAAAACACAAATGCACCGCTGACTAAAACCCAGAGGAATGTGAAATGACACAAGACATGGAGCTCTAACACTATCAAGGCAACCTAAATGTATCAACACTACAGACATGCACTGAATGCCCATCAGCAGCTAAACAATCAATAACAAGACTGATGATTAATTAGCTAAACAGAGCTAAACAAAGCTAAACAGAAACCAAAAATATACATAACAGTTTCTGCTTCTACTCTGAGTAGAATAAATTATTACAGTAAATAGTTTTTTCAGACTTTGTAAATAAAAAAACATGCACTTGATACGTCTGTTTTTTTTAAATATCATACACTTCTAAACAAACTGAGACATAAACACTGTGCACAGTGTGGAGATTCCCAAAAGTTGTTTCTGCAGTGACTGGATGTTCTGTTGTCGGCTGTGTTTCCTTTACTAAATTCAATAAAAGGTGACAGCCAGGTGAAGAACGGTGCTGGTACACCACTGCTCTGGTTTTTATTGATATATAATCACCACGTGTGACTCTCTGCAGTCTATTGCTATTGTTTGTGCTCCGTTTTAGTGCACACACACGGCTCAGCAGTGATGAATAAACTGTGACCTTCAGCATCATCAGTAAATCACAAATCATCATACAAATATATTACATTTTAACATTTGAATGTTGATTTTATGATTTTGCACACTTCAGGTTTGCAGTATTTCATACAAATGTAAAAAAAAAAGGGATTTGTTTGACGTAAGTTACATTTAAGAATGATGAACGGATTTTTAGGATAATATCAGATAAAGTATCATACATTTATCAATCACATAACCCAACCTGGCGCACACACAGCATTGTAGGCCAATTAAGATGCGGAGTAAATGTGGATTCATTCTTTATTTTTTAACTCACCAGCTGCGAGACACATTGGCAGAAGCAACCTGAAGACCAGCCCGCACACCACCTCAGAGGCCATGTCTCCGGGCAGCCCGTGTTGAATCCAGGTGAAAGTCGACGGGGATTGTCTCTCTAAGGTTTCTCTGGCATCCCCGACTCCTGTGTTCTGTCAAATCCCAGCTGACATCAAACTGCTGCGCTCCTCCAAACGGCCACATCAGCTCTCCGTGATGACACCTGGACTCCAGTGGTTACTCCGCAGTGAAAAATTGCGCATTTAGCCAGCTTCACCACAGCAGACATGTCGTCCCGTATGTAATGTCACTATGCTGGGTTATTTGCTCGGTGGCATCAAAGTCATGTTGAGACTCAGGTGCGCCAACACAGCGCGTGGACACGCCGGAGAAAGGAGCCAACAAGTCCTCAAGTCCAATTAACCTCCTTTTTTCCTCTCTTTTTTCTCACTACAAACACACATTAACGAGAAACGCTTCCAATGCAAGAAAGTCTAATAACACGTGTTAACTGTGAAGCGTGACAGAAACACTCACACACAATATTCGGGTAGTACACCTTTCCTTTCTCTGTCCCCTTACTTGGTGAAATTTGACTTCTGACTTCTAGTGTGTGGACTGTATTCGCCAACAGGAGCTCCAGGGCGAGCCTGTGATTGACATCTGTCTCAGCCAATCAGAAGTCTTCGTCTGGTAACCGGTCCAGCCCCTTGTGATAATTGGAAGCAAGATGTGGGACGCGGAGGTGGACGCAAATACCACAAGTATTAGAAGATAACATGTCCCAAATACACCGATTTTGTGTAATCAATTAATTATGATCCGGTATTTTCGTATTCAATATTTAAGTCTATGGACATTAAATAAGTATGATCATCAAAGGAAGGTTTTATAAAAGTCATGAGACTTTTTCCCTGATCTCATAGCGTCTCTTCAGGTCCTCTGTCCAGCGGTTCATTAGTGAGAAACAGCGACGCCTACTGGTCTGAAACCAGTCTGCACAAAGCAGCACTTCCACTTCAGTCTAATCCTTCTTACCACAAAACAGGCCTGTCCGATTTCTCCTTGAAGGCAGGAACTTTTTTTCTTCTTCTTTTTAGTTCTTGAAATAATTAAGAACATTGTAGCAAAAACATCTTCTCTGATTACATGTAATCCAGTTGTATGCCGAGTAAACAGACAGACATCATGACTCAAACTTCCAACCCCAAAAGGCTCGGATCTGTTCGTGACTTTCCAAGTGTCCCCACAAAATATTGTGGACATGTAAATTGATTTGCATCATTGTGATGTTGCCAGTGGGATAACGTGCAGAGGTTTAATCCCTGTGACAGCTGTGAAGTGTCCTTGAGCAAGAAAGAAACAGAATCACTTTCCCACTCATTGGCTTTAATATGTTGACTATTATAATATAAAGGCATTGCTCTTTTATATATATTCTGTTAAAAGCAACTCGCTTGTTACTGTCCATTACTTAAATGTGTCTATTTGCTTTCTTTCCCAAGATCTTTCTGTTTGTGCATTATGCAGGAGGTGATTAGCCTATAGCTTAGCATAAAGACCGAAAGCAGGGGGAATCAGTTAGCTTGGCTCCCTCCAAAGTTAATAAATATGCCTAAACACATTCAAAGCTGAATTGTCTAAACTGATTGGTTACATGCATAGTGTGGAGAGGAGGGATTCTAATGACTATGGTGATGCTCTGAGGTTTTTGTGGCGCCATTACTGAGCCAATGAAATTTCTTCACATTCACTTGCGATATTGGTACAAACTTTTGCACAGATGTTCATGGCTCTCAAAGGATGAATCCGTATTACTCTGGTGACCCCTTGACTTTATTGAGTAATTAATGAGTCATTGATTTGATTCGATTTTTCTAAGTCCGTGGTGAAAGGCCATCCATCGAGGAAGATGCCTTCACTGTGCTGAGAACTTGTGTTGAGCCACATTTACCTGAGTTCAGTTGTTTTTTTTTTAAGAAAAATATGCAAACTCACGTGTTTTTTTTAAACTAAAGCTCTATTAGCATAACGTCATATATATTTGTTTATTTTTGTCTATCGGGGCACATTCATTTTTCTACATACAAAATTATCTGATTCAAGACAAAAAAAGTTTTTGTCCTGATTGTTGTAAAGAGTATAAAATGAGCAGTACTCACTAAAGTTCAAATGAAAATAATGAAGCAAAGTGAATATGTTGATATGACTGTGGGTTTCCCCTCACTTTTCAGAAAACAAGTCAAAAACACACGTGAAGCAGAGAGTGCTGACCTCATGTTTACTTGTTATATACTAGAAAGAGCAGTTGCCTTTGCCTGCAGCATTAACATATGATTAAAACCAATCCCTAGTGCATGATTTGATATGTTTAATGACAATATCGATTAATTGATCCATGCTGGTTCCTCTGAAGTGCATTAGGCAGGAGGAAAGCAAGGTATGATGGGAGTCGTCAGGGCTGAGCCAAATGAGCCTCCTCTACCTAAAAAAAAACGGGCACTTAAAGCAGGAAAGGCCCTGCTTGAAATGTGATAAATCACTGTTTGGCCTCATCCCCAAAATGGATTTAGTTCATGAAAATAAGAAAAATAAACAGCTAAATGCTGCTGAGGGAAAGGCTGACTTTGAGAGATCATCAACATGCTAGCTGCCAACCTCTCTGCCCTGAAGACTCCCTTTTCCCTGGAAATCCAGACCGCCTGAATACTCCTGCGTGGGAGCAGTCAGAGAGTCACTCATGAGGCCCCGAGGTGCAGCCAGCCGTGATCGATAACCCTCCTCAGAACATGCCAGCCCTTGATTTGTTTCTGCTGTTTGAAGTCTGGGCCTGCTGATCTAATCCCTCAGATGGATGTGGATTTTAAGAAACATTTGTCTTTGATCAATTATTCATCCGATTCTTTCTAAGAGGGCGTTATTGACAAATCAGCCACCAGTTTTACACAGTGAAGGTTTAGTGAACATCCAGGTCAGTTGTTCCTGGCTGACCTGCCTCACATAATGTCAGAATTATTATAACAGCAACAGAAATAATTTATTTTGCTTTATATTGGATCCTTCTTTTGAGGTCTTCACAGGCATTGTGTTGAAAAGTGCATGTCATTTTTGGGGCAGTTTTTGGCAAGCTAAGGGGTTTGAGGCCCTGAGGTTTAACAAGAGATAATAGTGTGCCTCCATCTTTGTGGCAATAGTTTCGGGAAGTCCCTGTCCTGTCTCAATATGATAATTAACCAGCACACAAAGCCAGCCTGCATGGTTTTCCCAGTTTAGTTGACTGGCCTGCACAGAGCTTCAACCTCAACCCATCCAACACTTCTGGGATGAACCAGAACGCTGACTGCTAACCAGACCGTATCGCTCAGCATCAGTGTTGGACCTTGTGTTCCTCAATGGGAGCAAATCCCTGCAGCCGGGATCCCCAATCGGTTGGAAAGCCTGAAACCAGAAGATGATGTTCACAATCACATGGGTTCATTGTCTGGACGTCCATACTTTTGGACAAATGCCATACATCTTAGTGTTTATAGAGTACTGTAGATGATGCAGGTCTCATGAGTCATTATTTGCTTGAACAGTGCAGCAATCATTTTTTGATTTTTATGGTACTTTGGAAAAGATGTTATGCAGCGCAAACTGTGTCCTACACATCAATTCCAAAATGAGATGTTTGAGAAAAGAGTCACGTGTCTCATAAACGTATTAAAAGCACAGTAATTTATCAAATAATTTTCTTATTTTTATTCTTCATAAAAGACAGTTAGAAATCAATGTTAATGAAATGACAACAGCACTTTTTTTTGCTTTACAGTTGACAAAACAATCTCAACTGAAGGTCAATTTATTCGCTTTCAGCTCACACCGTCTCAACAACAGTCTCTCATTGTTATCTTCTTCTTTTTTCCCTCGCTGTCTAGTCTGTCACAGAAACCCTGCCAGTCTAAAATGTTCATGAATGTTGAATTTCTTCTAATTTCCCACACTGATCCCACACTGTCAGTCTGCAGCAGCTTTTGCCAAGAAGAAAACAGAAGTGCAAATTAGATTAACGTCCAGATTGCTTCAATATTGATCCGCAAGTGAAACTCAAACTGTGTGTGCATTCAATATTTACATGGATGCACTTTCCATGCACTCTAAAGGTGCGTCTGCGTAAGTGGGCTTTTTAGTGTCTCTCTGTGGTGAATGTGGGCAGATCACCTCTTTTGGAATTTAGACAGAAATACAGTTTATTGTTGTATGAAAACCATGTAACTCCAGTTTACAAACTGCACAAATGTGAATTATTATCTTGTTGGCTTATTCTGCGATAATTTGCACACATAACAAATGTGTCAACTATACTGCAGTTGTTTAAAACATAACAGTTTCCAATTATACAGGTTTTATTATTTTTTGAAACAAATTTAAGTTTTGTTCCGATGGCGGCGCAAAATGAAAAGTCAGAGGATCACCAAAGTGATTACAATCAATCCTGAGGGGACATTCAATAGCTGTTCAGACGTTTCACTCAAAATCACAACCTCATGTTGGCAGAGGAAAAATCCAGGGATCACTGAAGCCAGTGTGAGTTGTCCTCTGGGAAGCATGAATGTTTTTAAAATGTAACTTATGTTACATTTATGTTATTCATTCAGTATATGTTGAAATATTTTAGTCTGGACCGATGGACATTGCCGTCTGAAGAGCCAGGCTGCTACTTTAAAAACTGAAGCTTCAACTCTTCACTATTAAACTGTCCTCACTTGATATTCATTCCAATCAATCAATCCAAAGAGCAGTCTTTGCATCGAATATGTGACTTTTAGAGTATTTATCTGCATGTCTGTCTGCATGCAAGAAACCAGCATTAGAAGCTAATACATATTGTGTATGGATGAATACAGCTGATGTATTCGCTAGCTGATGATTGAACGTCTGTTTAGTGGTGTCATCCAGGCTTGTATCGCCTCAGCATTAGCAGACAGGAAGATACTCATGTTAATGTACATATCCAGGATGTCAGTCTCATCGTAGAGATAGGCTGGAAGCTCTTGTATTACCGCTGGGTTGTTTTAAACATTTCATTTACGTCCTGAAGAAGCCTTATGCTGTGAGGCCGTGTATTTTTCAGGACTGTGCGATGACCTCAGAGGTCTTAGGGACTTCATTCCTCTGGTCCAGTATATGTGTTCAAGACACAGTGGACTCCTTTGGAGTAGGCGGTGTCTGCTCTCAGAGAAAACAAGCAGCAAGTGACTTGAGGAGATACGTTGATTATTTCAGTGATTAAAATAAGATTCAGTTGGAGTTAAAACCTCTTAACGTTCTGCCGTCCCGCGGGCGTCCTTTACTGTACATTCTATTGTTCACTGTGCCTCTATTTATAGTTCGGTACGAGTTCGGTAGGAGTGCCACATGTTTCTGGAAACCTACGATTCTTGTGATTCCAGCTGTGCCGTTTCAAGATCAGACCACCACAGCAGCTACAAACGAGACTTTTGTCAGACAACAACAAACAAACAAACGATAGCAAAAGCGAGGCAACTCACCGATGACGCCTCATATTGATCCATAAATCAGCCTTCAATTTGATGAGAAGAGACAGCTGCTCATAGAGCCTCAGTTTGGCATTGAATTAGCATGAAAATGCTTTTATACTTCATTTTCTCTGTGTCAGCAATACTGGTTGTAAATATGAATAGTACCCCTATAAGACTATAAGCCTTTTTAATAGGTATATAGTATATATATCCTGAATATTTTCAGTCTCAAAATGGAAAAACGCCTAGACATTTCATTAGAAAAACATGTGTAAAATATTCATTTTCTGTGATATTATCAACTTTTTACTTAGACTAGATAAGGCTTCAGGCTATTGTCACATTGTGTTTTCCAGTCCATAAGTCCCATTTATAGTCATCTACAGGCATCTATTTACAAAGAAATGTTCAGGCGGAAATAAAAACCTTATACTTTAGTGTGTTCAAACTTATATAACTCAGTGTCAGCAGCAATTAAAGTGATTCTGACTATTGAGGGAAAACAACTTCAGATGGTTACCTTTCAAAAGAGACCAAGACCATGCATTTACTCCGAATAGTTCAAGTACAGCTTCCAATTTACTTTGGGTATACTTGCATAGGCGTTTTTCGTCAAATTTTACAGGAACGCAAAGAGGACTTTTTAGCCCAGAATTATAGCTATTTACTTTATTATCCTAACTTGTAATAGCAGCCAGGGTTAGGTTTGTTTGGTTCAGCTTTAAATGCAGACTAATAAATTATTTGCGGTTAGCGACTCCTTCTGGGAACGCTCAACCTCCCCGTCCTCACTGTCACATATATCATAATTTTCTGATATTCAGAGTCATTTTTCAGTATTTGCCCTGTGATGAAGTGCTGTTTATATTTACCTACTTTACCTCAGCCGCTCTCAACGACTTGTACTGCAACCAATGACTTCCTACATTTCTCAGAAGTACTTTCAAGGTTTCTCTGAATACATTGTTTTCAACTGTGTAGGTTACATGTGGCGCTGGAAAGAACAGTAAAGAGGTACCATACTTAGAACCAGTGGTTAATGTGTTTACTTACTTTTAAAAAAGGGCAATAACACAGTATATAGGTTCAAAAATAAACTCCCTATCCAGATATACACTACATCATTATTATCGTTGTTGTTGCACTGATGTGTAAACAGTATTTTAACAGTGTTAAATATTATACATTATTTTATGAACTAATCAAACTGTGTGTAAAATATCTATCTGCAAACTTATTATTGAAGTTAAGCTATTTATTGAATAAGCTTTAGAATAAATATATTTGGAGTACATATATAATATTTTTCTTTCCTTCTATGATCAATTTATGAACTGAATAATAACATTTGAGCTTCTCAGTATAATTGTTAGACCAACAATGTAAATAATAGAAACATAATTTAACAAAACTGGCTCAGAAATGTATTGAAAGCTAAAAATAATAATTCAGAAACATTTACATGTTCCCCTAAAAGCAGGGTGGCATCTGGTAACAATAAAGATTATAATAACGATTATAATGATCTGTGAAACCATACCGTCACTTTTAGTTTTGCCATTTGCCTTCAGACCCGTTCAACCTTTTTTGGGAACCAGCAGGAAGCAGCTAATTGATTTTGAAAGCCCATCTTCTACAGTTCACAGTAACATCAACACATCAACCTCATTTCCTCTTACTGTTGAACAGCTTTTACATGAGCTGCTCAGCATCACAATCTGAAGATGAATCACACAACAAATAACTGGTGATTTATCTTGTGCTTCTGCTGAGGGTTCATTAGGTGCCTAATGCACATCTAATCTGATTCCAGTTGAATCATTAAAAGCACAAACAATAATGCTTCCCCCTCACAAAAACAGGCCGTGATTGAAGTTGAGCCTCATCCCGGGATATACTAACCTTGTTAAGCGCTTCAAAATATCCTTTAAAACACAACCAATCAGCAGCATTAGGTTTAATGTGATTGTAACTGGGAACTGAGTATGTTATTTAAAAGTTTCCTGCTGATCCTGCAAAACCTGCACTGCTCCAACAGCTGTTTTTATTCAGACGATGTTCATTTATTGATCAGTGTGGTGAAAAGCACAAAGGAGTCAGCTGACACAAGCAAACTTTGCTATCTTTATGGAGACACAAATTTAAATCCAGAACGAAAAATGCTTCTAATTTGAAAGTTCTCTTCGTAAACTGACATTCACTAGCACATTGTGGAGGACTATTGACGTTTTGGTTACTATTTCAGTTGTATACATTTTAGTTATAGGCCTGTAGCTAATAGGTCTTTATGGTTTGTGCAGACTTCTGTAGTCTACTGAAATTTTCCTGATCTGTCAAAGTTGGAAAGTAACCAAATGCATATGCTCAAATATAGGTAGTGATGTGTCCTTTCGTGTCGAGGCTTCGATGCGCGTGTCGAGTAATCCAGGTAGATTTTGGTGAAGCGCGTATCGAGGCTTGTGTCGATGACGTATGCGGTGACGTTTGAAGCCTCGCGAGCCGGCCGTACCACGTGATTGATTCAGAAAATGGTTCGTGGGTTTGCCGTGCGATTTGAAATATAAGGGGCAGCGAAACTCAATGGATTTCCCCCTTCCTCTCTGTACCCAGCTTCATCTGTATCTGTGAAAGGGTATTTTATAAAGCAGGCGAAATAGTCTCAAAAAGCCCAGCACTGTGAAAAAGTTCTTATTTTTATTTAAAAAAAATTTTAAAATATTGGACACATCAACATGGACTAACGGAGCCGAGGCTCGAAACACCGATCCTCTGACTGAAAGTCGGATATTGTAGCCACTGACCCACAGTCACATCACAACCCTCTCCCAATTTGTTTCGAGTTTTGATTTTGACCCCGCCATTATATCATAAAGATAGACACAATATTAATAAGTTAATAATTGATGTATTGGCGTCACAAACATAATTTATTCGATTTAAAGCTTCACACACCAAAGCCATGTTGTCGTTATGATCACTGCCTGTTTTACATGTATTGTCCACTTGGTGGCGCAGTAGAGCAGATGAAGCCCCATGAAGCTTCGGTACATGAGCGAACCAATTGGATGGAAAGCTTCAATGCTTCAGGAAGCTTCATCTCGCCATCACTAAATATAGGCTACTGTACTGAAGTCCAATAAAAACGACCTTGAATTAAGTTTCCATGTTATGCTACTTTATACATATACCTTCACAAGATGTATATATTTGACAGCTTTAGTCTCTAAATATGAATAAAACAATTAAATAATGCATGTTGTATAATTGTAAGACCTAGTAACACACATTCATGTATAAAGTTTTTTTCTGCAAGTGAAAATTCTGCACGTCACTATGACGTGCGGGTTGTCCCCGCTACCGACAGGGGGCGATGTGTGCACGTCACGTGAAGGCGAGAAGGAGATCCAACATGGCGTCTACAATAACAAACGTGCCACTGCTGTTTTGCTTAGCGTCATTTTCTTTGCATATCAGCTCCTCCAGACTTACATCCGAGTCTTGTTATAAACCCTTCACCGACGACAGACCCGACTCTGTCAAGTAAGTGGCTGACGGTTAATGTGGACTTGTTTATCTCCCGAGTGGACCATCGTGTGGTCCTCAGATACCTCAACTGTTACCATCATATTACTTTATGTACCTACCGTTTGGAAAATACTGTTATGAAGTGCACGCGTACTGTTTTGAAGTATTTCACAGCATACAGGAGTGAGTTTATAGTAAGTAAACATTAGTCAGTTGTAAAATGTAACGTAACTCTTACGTCACTAATGTTACGTAACTATTTTGCGTTACTCAAAGAGTAACATTAGCTTGTACTAGAGTACTTTACATGGTTTGCTACTTTTTGCTTTATTCTACTAACCAGTTAGCTACATATTAACTCGGAAGCCTTAAAACCCAGGGAGCAACTTGAGGATGAGAAAATATGGAGGATAGTTTCAAAGCATTTCCTCAAAATAGGTGAAAGTGAAACATATTTAAATGAAATAAAAATAGTGTAATTCAACAGCCAATATGGTTCAAGCCAAAGTGTCCAACACATAACCTCCAGCTAGACAAAGCAAACTGCAATGCTTATTCACAACAATTAGAGATAATCCACAGACAACTGGAATCACCTTGAGTTCCTCTAAACAAAATGCTCACTCGCTAGTCATTCAAAGAAAACACAAAGCAGAAACCAAACTCTACAGCAACAATGAACCTAAGCACCTTGACGCATGCCAGGCTCAGAGCAAGTTAACACAAGACCAGACCAACGGGTTCTGATTCACTTTTTCACAGTATGTACAGTATGTTGAAGGTATCTAACCTGCAAAATCAAATACTGGAACAACTAAAAATCAAAGCTGCCACAGAACCCAGGTTCCCCGGCCCCCATCCAACTAGTTCCAACCCTCGTCCCTGGTGGAGGACACTTATGAACCGATTCTACCAAAAGACAACCAGAAGCTGGTGGCCTTGCAGAAGAAAAGAAAAAAAGGAAATGCTCTCAAGATGTTGGGAACAACAACTTCAGCCTACAAGTGCTGGCTGAATGCATGGGATCTACCAACCAAGATGTTGGGAACAACAACTTCAGCCTACAAGTGCTGGCTGAATGCATGGGATCTACCAACCAAGATGTGACCATACTCAGAGTTACAAGCACTTAAGTAAAAACAAAAAAAATATTTGGTTTGTAAAGAAGAGAAGGTGGGGACAGATGCTGCTCCGCTCGAACAACAGAAATGAACTCCACAAAAGTAACCAAACAAAAATCCTGTCCCCAAAATTCTCCGTCACCATGCTAAATACCAGAGGCATTTAAATCTGAACTGAAAAAAAATGCTGAAAACTCATTTTAGCATAAACAAACCAGATTGGTACCAATAATTAAGCCTCATTTGTCACATTAAGGCTACATTTAATCTGACCAAATTGGTTGGCATCCCAGACCAGCCCCCATTTGTCACAAACTGGCTCAGGGAATGTGACCAGGAGGAAATCCACGCATGGTTACACTTAAAACTAACACAGATAACAAATCTGCAGAGGCGTCAGAGGCGCACAACCAAAAGGCCCAGGTGAGCTTAATCAAGCTAACGACCCTACGATGTCAGCCCTCGGAACAGCCTCCAAGAAAGTGGGAGGGGCATCTAATTGAAACATGACTTTTCTGCAATATCATACGTTTCTACATCACAAATATATTGATGTGTCTATATTCCTACAAGATTACTGTGCTTGGTGCTGATTCCTATCGAAGATATAAACAAACTGGATATGAGCCTCATCTTTTTGCTTATTTCAGGACACGGCCCCGCCCACATGAGTATGTGAAGGTGTCGGACCTTCCTCCGTCCTGGGACTGGAGGAACATCGAGGGGAAGAATTATGTGAGCGTCACACGGAACCAGCACATCCCCCAGTACTGTGGGTCCTGCTGGGCCATGGGAGCCACCAGTGCACTCGCTGGTAATCATGTGGGGGTGGAGGAGGGAGGAGATAAGACAAGATGGAAATAGAGGGATAGACATAAACTGGGACTGATGTAAGAAATGTTATATACAGCATGCATATTGTTACGTGTTATATTGAGCAATTTCTGGACGTCCACCCAAGTGAAAGCAAAGACTCTGATCACTTGACTACATTTTACCATTTGAACATTTGTCCATTTGTCCATTTGTCATTGTCATTCTTTTCTCCAAGACCGTATCAACGTCAAGCGTGGAGGGGTGTGGCCGTCGGCCTACCTGTCAGTCCAGAACGTGATAGACTGTGGAGGGGCGGGCTCTTGTTACGGAGGAGATCACCTGAAGGTCTATGCCTACGCACACGAGAGAGGCATTCCTGATGAAACCTGCAACAACTACCAAGCCAAAAACCAAAGTATACAAATATACAATTTCTATCTTAGTCTGATCATTCTGTCTGTTGTTGATTTTACACTATAGGGTCAGAACTATGTGGACACTCTGGTCTTTTTTTAAATGGTTTAGAATTGGACCCTTTAGTTCCAGTGGGGTACATATTAATATGACAGCATACAATGATATTTTATACCAAAGTGTGGCTCCAGCTTTGTGCCAACAGTTTTCTGTTTCAACATAACAAAACCCCTGTGCACAAAGCGAGCTTCGAAATGAAATGGGTTTTCACAAAGCTCCGACCTCAACCCACCATCTTCAGGATGAAGTGGAACGCAGACTGCGAGCCGGGCCTGATCACCAACATCAGTGCCGGACCTCACTAACACTCTTGTGGCTCATTGGTATCAGTTCCCTGCATCCAGGTTCCACAATCTGATGGAAAGTCAAAGAAGTGGAGGCTGTTATACTGTATATATAGCAGCATATTCATATCCATGCTATTGTAATGAGACTCTCTTATGGTTAAATGGTAAGTGGAAAAAAAATATACACCGGATATTATCGTAGGAAGTGTAATCAGCATTGTGGGTTGCAGTTGGGCTTCAAAGCAGCTGCTCTGAGTCTCAAAGTAAACACATTGGGCGATATTGCTTTTTACATCACATTGTAACAGTATACTGGAAATAAAGAAATTATCTTTATGGAAAATGAATGGAATTGCAGGGTAAGCGTTGCACTGCTCTGTGAATCATTATAGATTATCTCATTTGTTTTAGAGTGTGAGCAGTTCAACCAGTGTGGCACCTGCTCCTTCTTTGAATCCTGTGCCATCGTGAAGAACTACACTATTTGGAAAGTGGGCGACTATGGAAAGGTTTCTGGGAGAGACAAGATAAAAGCGGAAATTTACACCAATGGGCCCATCAGGTAGAGTAAGTCATCCTCCCCAGTCATTTTCTAATTATCCATCCACCTACACACTGTGTGAAGTGATTCAGCCTGAACCTTTCACAGCGATTCTTCATCATAGTGACGTTTTTATTAGTAGATACATATTTTATCATTTAAAAAACTCTGAGAAAAGTAGCAACAGGAGTATAATTTTATTTTACTTACATAAATATTAAAATACAGTGAACTATTGATCTTGTATCTTACATTCAGACAGATGTTTCACAATGTATCCACTTTATTAATAAACACAACTTAGACTTATATCACCCAACAATTGTATTATTTTCCTTAACCTGTCCATTTATAGCTTAATATCTTTCATTCGCTGTTATTACTTCAGTAAAGTTCTGGCTGTGACAGCTTTAGTCTTTAAATTAAATCCATGCAGTATGAACAGGGTCTTATAAATATGCTTTTCTAATACCTGCAGATTAAGTTAAAACAACTTTTTCATGAGTTGTCATTTGAAATATATGAGCTAACAATATTCTAACATGAAGAATTTAAAACAAAATGAGAAATCTCAGTTTGACAATAAGTATAAAATATGTCTAGTTGTGTTGAAAACAACAGGAACAACATCTGACTGCAAATTTAGATCAGAAAACTGCATGTGACACTTAGCACTCAAAGTTCCCACACTGCATGAGACACATTTAAGTTACCAGATCAATGTTGGTTCCTGCTTTTACAGCCCAAAAGCACTGCCCTTTCCACGAAAAGAAGATTAAGACTCGTGAAATGCTCCACTCTGTCTTTCAGTTGTGCCTTGATGGCCACCGGCGGCCTGGAGGAATATACTGGAGGGATCTTCTCAGAGTTTCACCCCCTGTCTTTGCCCAATCACATTGTCTCTGTGGCTGGTTGGGGTGTGGCGGAGGACGAGGCCGAGTACTGGATCGTCAGGAACTCCTGGGGAGAGTTTTGGGTTTGTCTTACTCTCTCTCTCTCTCTCTCTCTGTCTCTTGCTCTCTCTGCACCCCACCCTGCCTGCTTTCAGTCTGACATGAATCCGATCTGTAGCTAAAATGTGCTCACCGCACTACTTTACAAGTCATGAATTCACTCTCTTATTCGTTAGGTTGCAAGCCAGTGGTTTCACTGACTGGTTTCCTGCATGCAGAATACAAATGTTTGTTTTGTTTTGTTTTCAGGGAGAACACGGCTGGGCAAGAATAGTCACCAGTGCCTATAAAGGAGGAAAAGGCAATTGGTTCAACCTAGGTATTGAGAAAAACTGTGCATATGGAGACCCTGTTGTAACATAGTGTCTTATTAAACTGATAGAAATACTTTAGTTTTGTCATGGCTCTGTTTTTTTAGACATTGAAACTAATTTTTATCATTTGAAAAGAATTATTTGAGGAAAATCATTTATTTGTTGTATTTGTTGAAGAACTTGCAGTTATTTGCATTATATAGGAGGTATTTGCCAAAATATATCTTGAACAGGAGCATTAACTTACAAGAGTCTCAGATGGTTGCCGGGCAATTAGTTCAGCCCATGAAAAACAAATTAAAGGGAACATGTTAAATAGTGAATTTCTAAGGATTGTGTTACCTTTGGCTCTAGCTACTTATTTACCCGACATAGTGTCTTCTCATCTAACTCTAACTCTCTTTTACAAGCTGAACCACATTCAGACACTGCATTTAAATACATATTCTAACACATTCTTAGGCCAGAAAATGGCAACCTGGATAGTTGACCTGCTCCTCCTGAATTAAATTTCGACCTTAAAATATCTAATAAAAAATAAAAAAACACAGTGCAAAAACTGCTGGTTCTCCACTACTACTTGTATCACTCCTTTAAATGACGGACGGGCTCTCACTTTTAAATTCAGCTGTTGTTAAACAGCGTTGGCAGGTCTCAGGAAAGGGGATCTTACAGTTACACTTCTCTTTTGACACACACTGCGTAACATCTGCACATGCATCTTATAATGAGCTGACCATGGAGAGTTAACATGAATCAAATCCGTATCACAGAGAACCAGCAGAACCAGCAGATACTTTCACCACTTCCCTATAACACGAGCGGTGTGTCATTTCCTGACATGCAAACTTGACTTATGGAAATGTCTTCTTTGTCGGCTTCAGTTGTTGCGTTAATGAAGCGTGATATTTTTTGTCAGCGATGAACTGATCCAAGAATCCTTTATGTGGACATATTCTTCTGTGCCACATGTGTTGTCCAAAAACAACATAAAAAACACATCAATGTGTATTAATCCATGGCTGAAATAGTGTCCAACAAATGCACTATTTCCTATTTCGTTAAACTGTAACATTTGCTACAGCGCCCAGCAGTTTTAGGTTATGTTTTATTAATGAGTTCGTAGTTTGACCCACAGGAGAAACTAAAGCTCTGGCCTCTCCCAGCTTTTGAGTTTCTCTGTGTGAAAAATCTTTTTAGTTCCCAACGTAAAAGACTTGGTGTGGGTTTGTTGGTATTAGTGCTTTATCCTTTCTACTCACAGGACAACTTTGGTAATCAGTTTCAAGGTTTACAACAAAGTCCTACATTTGAAAGTCAGTCTACAATTTAAAGCAAATACTCTCAATGTCCTCTAAGACTGTGAGTGGAGCAAAGCCAGGCTCAACATCTGGAGGGGTGCAGAGTTTTGAGGCTCCACCCTCTTTTTTCGGTTTCTAGAGACAAAAAGAATCATTCCTGATCACAAACAAATAACAAGTCTGAAAACTGAGATGCCTCTCCCTGTAGTCATGTTGTCATGCGTCCGTTTCCCCACCGTGCTGATGTTGCAGTGCTCTACTTTCCCCTCCTGCAGCTTCCTCATTCTGCACGAGTCAAATCTTGTGCTGAACATACATTTCAACATGTGTTTTAGGGAGGGTCAAAGGGAAGACAGGATGTGAGTAAAGGGGCCCCTCTTTGCATGCAAAAGCAGATCATTAACAAGAACATGCATGACTCGTGAACGTAAACCAACTGGTTGAGCAGGTATAGCTTAAGGCTATAATTAGAACAGTTTCGTTAAAGCAGTTTCCTGTGTGGCTCAAACTCCTCTGCTTGTAGTTTCATAGCTGCACACACAAGCAATCTCCTGCTGATTAGATTTCAGCTCTTAATCACTTAATCTCATTTGTCCCATAGTTGTTGGCTCCTTTACATCTGTTAGTATTTGTGTGTTTGTGTGGACGGATGCCAGATTTTGTCAGATCTTAACACTGATCAGATTTATTAACAGTCCGATTGTTTACAAAATGATAACATGGCTTCTTATTAACTTTTAATTCAAGTGTTGTTGTTCCTCTATCTGGTCTTGCCATCCCTCCCTCCACCTCTCCTCAATCACAGTCAAGTCAGCAGGTGTTCGCAAGAAAAATACCGGAAGTTGGCCGATTTTCTTTTTTTATTGAGTTTAAAACACATGTTTTATGTTAAGCTGCAATATTAGTGATACTTACACATTAATACATTCATAATTATCATCTTTTATCTATAATTCTAAAACGTGCCATTATGCATAGTGAGTGCCTTTACTCGTGGTATTTAACATATACTTTGATGCTATTACTTTTGTACTTTTAAATGCAGGACTTTTACTTGCATACTTCCTCAACCGTTTTTTACACTTATGATTATTTTTAAAGTATTCTAAGTATTGCTCTTATGCGCTATGGGTTACAGTTGTCTGTAGTTGTGTTTAATGTGCCCAAACAAGTGGTGGAAGAAATCAAAGTAAAACGCCAAGATTACTTAATTGCCACGATACACTGTGGTATTACTACTTTTACTGAGGTAAGATATCTGAGTACTTCTCTAATCACATCTTCCATCTTAAAACACATCTTTTTTTTCTGCAGTTTTATTTTGAAGAACCACCACCGGAAAAGCTGTGTCTAGCTTGACCGTTCAGAGCTGAGAGGAGCGAGTTGGTTGCGCATCCGCGGCAGACTGCTGCTCCTCTCGACTGCATGTCTCTTTACAAGCTGAAGGCTTTTTTTTTATACTTGTTATCTTATATTTTGAATACCGGGGACACGGAGCCTCAGAGCAACTTGCCATGAGCATCACACGGCTGGAGACCTGAACAGTCGGGTCTGGAAGAGGGGAAGATGCCTCATGGACCGCTCCATCACCGCCAGTGCGCCAATTCAGGGCATCCCAGACGCCGAATAACAACGAAATGCCGAGGTTTAGCGTCAGATGGATGGTTGCGCTGGTGCTGATTCTCCTGGTCGGCGGCGCTTTCTTTTACTGCGAGTATCTCATTTACTTCCCGACCATCCTCAAGTGCGCCTGGCCGAAGATCAGCCATGCACGGGGCGGAGAGGGCATTGACGGCCGGCCGATGGACTCAGCGGTCCGCGCCATGGTGCTGTCGGACACCCACCTTCTCGGAGCCGTCGGAGGACACTGGTTCGACAAGCTGAGGAGGTAATGTCTTTTTATTTATTTTATTTTTAATTTTAATTTTTAAAGCAATCCATCACTCTTCCTCTATCCAGTCGCTCGTGCTCCGGGCTCTGCAGGACTGTAAACAAAAACAACACATGACGCTTACTTGTTGTCTCCAAACGCACAGGGAATGGCAGATGGAGAGGGCTTTCCAGACCGCTCTGTGGCTGCTCAGGCCCGAAATAGTGTTTATTCTCGGGGACATCTTCGACGAAGGCAAGTGGAGCTCACCGAAGGTAACATAGAGCTCCCTTTTTCCCTTCTTGCTTTGTCTGCAAACCCACAGTGCTGCTGCTGCTGCTGCTGCTGCTGCTGCTGATGATGATGATGATGATGATGATGATGATGATGATGGTGGTGGTTGTGGTGGAAGAACAGTATGTGGATACAGAGCAGAGGCCAGCACTCTCCGGTCATCATCATCATGTTGTACCATCCAGGCACCAGAGGCTGCAGGTTTTTGAGGAAAACAGCAACAGCAGCAACCTGCATCCTCTCAGCTCTCCATGGTTCATCCATCCTATAGGAAAAAAATATCCCCTGGGAAATCTCACACATCTGTTACTGGATCGTCAAATGTGATCCGTCAAAACAGATAGAAAAGAAAGATGAGGTGTTGAGCAAGTGCAGACGGTAACATCTCCAATAATCTATTATGTTCCCCTCGTTCATTTTCACAGTTAGTTGGCATCTCTTATATAATTTGTGAGATGTTTTTTGCAAGAGGAAGGACTCAAAGCTTTACATTTTCAGAAAAATAAATACTGGAAGAAGGTCTGCAGCTATAGAGATTTTTTTGCATTATGTATTAATTATTTTCTCGATTGATTGGTTTACATCTTAAAAAAACATTGGAAATCCTCATGTTTTAGAACTTGAAACCACAGTCAGTTAGACAAAATCTAAAATATATATTCTTTTTTTCCGCTTACCTGTCGTGCTATTTGTTTTGGTGTGAGTTGCCTAGTTCCGGAAATATCAAGATGTTTGCCTTCTCTCCAATATAACGGGACTATGTGGCACTCAGCTTGCAGTGCTCAGAGCACCAATAAAATATATTTGAAAAGGCTCTTTCCAGAAATCATGACTTGGATGCTCACGATGATTCACAGACCTTTTTGTGTACATGAAACTGCGGTTGATAAAGAATAGTTCCCTTTAACAAAGTAATTGTTTCAGGCTTCCTCTTGGATAATTCAAAGCTTTGAATTTACAGAAAGATAAATCATAATAAAAGTATGGCATGCAGCAACTAATGTTATTTTCTTTTAAAAATTATATAAACCATAAAAAAAGAAGAAAATTGTATAACCTAAAATCAGCATTGTTTTGTAATTTATGCATCTGTCAATCCACCCTAATTCAAAGTAGCACCAAAGCAGTCATTTGGAGACACATCAGTAGGAACAACATCACGTAAACCCAGAGCGCTGATGTAATTAAAGGTCTCCTGTGTGCGGCTTGGGCCCCTGCAGGTGCAAAATTGAATCTGGAGTGTGAATCAAAGCCACCCGGCTCAGACAGGCACCCATGAGAGCTGCTGGGCGATCCACAGAGATCCCATTAGCTCTCATGAGCTTCCCAGGCGAGTTTAGTCTTATTAAAGGCCCGTGCTCAACTGTGTGCTTGTGTTCTCTCTGCAGCACTGGGAGGATGACGTGCGGCGCTTCCACAGGATGTTCAGACACTCCACTGACACCGAACTGGTCGTACTGGTTGGCAATCATGACATCGGTTTCCATTATGAGTAAGAACAGGCTTAACAGCATTATTGTTTTTATGGTTCAACCTTTAGTCTTCATACTCCATCAGGCTCAGGATACCTCTAATAAGGCTGTACATGATTTCAGGGAAAGGCGTCGCGATAAAAGAAGGACTTTGATTTGTCACTTGTTAGACCTCAGAATAACTTCATAAAACCAGAAGAAAAGTTTTTATATCTAAAGAAGACTATTGGCTGCCAAATAAATGTGAATAAAAGCCTCATACTGTTACAGTGCAGAGCCAGCAGACGATAAGAACAAAGAGACTTTATCAATGTTGCATTATCTTTGAGGAAATATTTGATTATGAGCCAATTAGGAGGACTTTTACTCCGATATACTGCACAAGGTCAGGTACATACTGTAGATATCTGCGAGGACACTGAGGTCATGTCTCATGTGTTTTATGAGACGGTGATATGTTCAAATATTGTCAACAAATCGAAACACAAAAAGCTTCATTACAGACAACATACTGGAGAACTGACAGAATCAACTGTACAAGATAATGCAATACTAGTATTACAGAGGTCTTACTTTATTAATTTTTGAGCCTGCATGTTTGTGTCGGATTGCATTATATTACAGAGATGTTGCGTTCTTTGTGTGTGTGTGTGTGTGTGTGTGTGTGTGTGTGTGTGTGTGTGTGTGTGTGTGTGTGTGTGTGTGTGTGTGTGTGTGTGTGTGTGTGTGTCCTGTACATAACACCCTTGTTGTTTAAAACTCTTGTTCTTAAAATCTCAGGGGAAGAAGCAGTGAAAGCAAATACAACAAGATGCATGAAATCATCCTGCAGTTTATTATTTGATGCCTGTGTGATTCATAAATTTGCGATTATGCAGACACACAGCGGCTCATATGTGCTTTAATTGGACGCATGCAGCTCTTCTGTAACCCCGTATGACAGATAGACGTGGCAGACTGAGCAGCAGGTTGGTTATTTTGATTGCCGTGTGGTGAGCGTGTTGTCTGTCTCCCTGCAGGATGGACTGGTTCAAGCTGCAACGCTTCGAGAAGGTCTTCAACGCTTCCTCCACCAGGATCGTCACCAAAAAGGGAGTCAAGTGAGTGGCTGCAACATACATGGTGACCCTGCAGGAACGTGACTCATCAGACTGGAAGGTCACAGGTGTAATTCCCCCGAGTCAGTCTGTGACAGGAAGAGTGCTCTTAAATAAGACAACAGAGTGAAACGCTCCAGAGATCTGAGATACAGTATCTGCTCAGAGGCACAAATAGCACTTTGCATTCCTGTTTTCACGGTCTGCTGATATTGCAAAAATCTACTTCCCATCCAGTCATTTTAGTTTGTTAGTGAGTCCTGAAAGTCCTTGAACCTTCTCCTTGTTTTCCTGAAAACAAAGTATGAGATAAGATACAATAAAATAAGATAATCCTTTATTAGTCCCTCAGTGGGGAAATTACAGGATTACAGCAGCATTGCTCACAGTGAATAAAAGAATAATAAAATAGAAACAAGTAATATAAATATATATAAATAAGCAGTAAAACAGTAGAGAAGAATATTAATATACAGACTGAATAGAAAAGTATATATATAAAAAAGTACTGTAACGTAATGTTAAACCACAAGAAGTACATTAAACTAGTTTCAAGGATTTTCACAAGCAAAGTTAAATTATTGTGCGGTGACCTGCATTGTTCTTTTCATTACATTTCAGTCATTTATTTTAATCTTTATTTAAGGCAGACATGATATTTTATGCAAATATTCTATAATTTCTTCACTTTATTTTAGAAAATATGGTTTTAGGAATCCAACATAGACAGCCATCCTTCGATATGATGAGTTATATATATATATATATATATATATATATATATATATATATATATATATATAATACATAAAGAAAGGAATATAATATGACAAACTTAAACTTTAAAATAGTCATGTTAGCATAACAAAAAAAAATATATATATATATATTTTATTGTTTGCATTGTAGACTACATTATTTGTTACTTATTTCCAAACTATATGTTTTCATTATACATATTCAACCCATGCAAAAAGGTATTAAAATTAAAACTTAAACAATTTTAAACTATAACTTTATATTCATTATAGACCATTTCATCTCCATTCTGTTGCTATAGCAACAGCGTTGGTCCCTGTTCACTTCCTGTCCACTTACTGCATCCTCAAATATGAACAGGAAATACAAAGGGACCCATTTAGAATGTTTATGTTGTGAAATGTTTATAAAACTGGGTATTTATGATACGAATATTTAGTATTAAATCCTGATACAAACTGTGGCAGTATCTATTTTCACAATAAAGTCCTTAGATGCTTAAAATATCCAGAAAAAAACATAATTTGTGCAGCAGTGATGTAGTGTTGCACAACGTCACATCACTGCTGCGCGCTGTTAAATTCAAGAGACACCCCGCTGGGCTGGTATCAGCCGCTCAACAGTCGACCTTTAAACCCACAGAGGTCACTGCAGCAAGGCTTTTCCTCCTCACAAGATTTAATGTGAAGGCACTCGACCCAATTTTCTTAATGCACCCAGAATGAGAACATTTTAAAATGATTTGTCTTCTCTCCTACTTAATGCCAGAGTTGCTCAGTGTTATTTATTTGTCTTCTCTCTCCAGTTTTCTGCTGGTGAACAGCGTGGCCCTTCACGGCGACGGGTGTCCCATCTGCCAGTCGGTGGAGAAGGAACTGATTAAACTCTCCAGAGACCTCAACTGTTCTCTTCAGGTGCAGGGAACATTTCTGGAAGTTGATTTGCACACGTTCAGGCTGTCAGCACCTTGAACACACTCTGCTGCTCGTGTAGTGTGAAAGACTCAAGTCAAGGGAGGAAGAAGGAAAACACACACTTCTATCCAAAGCTCAGTTGTGCTTGGAGCAGATGTTCGGTTGTTTTTAAAGTGGTGGCTGATTGTGTTTCTGTCTTCCTGCAGAAGAAGTGGAGGGAAACAAAATAACAAATGTTGTTTGAGGACATATTGTGAGCTCGTGGAGAAGACAGCCCGGTAACTCTTTGTTGTCTTTTCTGCAGAGCTCACAGTCGGGCAGTGGAGTGACGGACAGCTGTGAGGGCGCGCAGCTCTACCCTCCCACTCCCCCCATCATGTTGCAGGTAAACTGCTGGTGCACTCTGCATGTGTTCTCTCTTTGGGTCTTAAAGCATGAAGCAGAAAAGGATACAATCACTCTTTATCAGAAGCTCTAGAATTAGTACGGAATTTATCAAGTTTGTCTCCGTAATCACAAACTCAGATGTACATTGAAAGATGAATGTGTTCTTCCTGTCCTAACTGCCCTTCAAGTGACTCTTTCACTATGTTGGCTGTCTTCCAAAGTTACTGACTTCTTAGTTGGAAAATTCCCTTTCCTCGCTGACCTTAGAGGAGGGATAGTCGCAGAAATAAAATAATTTCTCACTAAAAGGACAACTGCAAAATTTGATCCACTCTGCTGAAGCCTCAACTTATCTGCGAGCACCGTGGACTTAGTCTCCCGTCATTTACATGAGACGGATCTATTACGGAAAGATTACAGCGACCAGTAACTGTTTCAACTTGCACATGAGCATGTGAATATTGTGTGAAGACAGATTTAAACAATCGCACTGTGGTGGAAAACATATTTAATATTACAGTGAGTCCTACAAGGGTGAAACAAGGAACTTTGAGACCAGAAAATGTGTCTTTGGAGTGTTTATTCTCTGCACAGAGAAGGTTAAATTACAGAGTGTAAACAAAGTGTATCGAGTGTGTGCTGCTGATAAACAGTATAGAAACAAAGGGTGTAGGATTAGTCATCCCTAACTGACCATTGTGTGGTTAACTCTCTGCCATTCAGCCCCCGCCTCTGATCTTAACTCAGTTAGTAAGTCAGGCACACAAGCACAAGTCACAGTGGAAAAGTACCTGCCTAGTGGGAATGTTCCATCCTTTAAACAGATATGGAAGCAGTTGATTTGATGTTTGAACTCATTTATCTGTTTCACATCACTATAAATCAAATTCCTTCTGGCTTTTGGCCTGACCTGCTCTACCAACGGAAACAACACAAGCGTTTGAAGACATTTTTCACTATTTTCTGACTAGCAGTTGCCCCGTTAACCGACACTGTGGACAAATGTAACGCTGTGCATCCACCTACTGTTCAAAACTAACAATACTATTTCAAATTGTTTTGTGAAGATCCAGACGTTTTTTGGATAAATGTGTATAACATGTACAAAACATCTATCTATTATTTTATAACATTAACACATTACTCAGTGTAAACATCACACTGTTGTACAAATTACAAATGTTGTCCAAAACCCAAAGATATTAAATTATATACAATTATACAAACCATAAAAACAGCAAATCCTCACATTTCAGAAGCTTGAACCAGAAAACATTTATTTATCAATAATAATGTATCTGAATTATTAATTTTTCCTTGATAAATGACGAATAAGAAATATCAAATGGATTGGTGACGATTCATTTTCAGTTGATCGACTAAATTATTGTTTAATTTATTTGTTGTGTGAAGTGTTAACACAACTTCTTGGGCGCTTGTGGTTGCTTTAGCGGGGTTTTGGGATTAAACTATCCCAGGATCTTTTTCCCTCCAAGATATCAAATGTCCTCAACTTCATCCTAGAATTAAACCAATAAAAAGGTATTAATTTCCATGTTCTCCCGGTCCTCCAGCACTACCCTCTGTTCAGAGTAAGCGATGCCGGCTGCACAGGACTGGACGCTGCACCGCCTCAAGAGCGACACCTGCTGTTCAGAGAGAAGTATGACGTGTTGTCGAAGGAGGCCTCACAGAGGGTGAGTACTCTGCAGTCTCATCACACCAACTCTACTGTGGGGGTTTTACATCGCTGGAGCGGTTGCATCCAATTAAAACACAGCACAATGGTCTGCTGTCAGAAATAATCCTGTATAGAAACCCCAGATGATGATGATGATGATGAAACTGGTGATGTAAGCGAGCAGCAACCGGCCTCTGAGGTAAATGTGGGATTTCTGTCCTCAGCTGCTGCAGTGGTTTAAGCCCCGCCTCATCCTGAGTGGACACACCCACAGCGGATGTGAGGTTCTCCATGACAACAAGTACCCAGAAATCAGCGTGCCATCCTTCAGCTGGAGGAACAGAAACAACCCCAGCTTCATTCTGGTGAGTGGAGTCAACACCTGGAGAGTCCTGTTTAGAGACCATGCAGACAGATGATGCTGGATGAGATCACTCTTTGTGTAGAAAAATAACACCTCTGTTTTACGGGAAAAAATTTAAGCAGCTATAATCAATATTTTGACTATGCAAAGGTCAGTCTACGCAGTGAATTCATAACTTCAGCAGTCAGCTGTTTTCAGTTAAAAAAGTGCCGTTAGGCCTTAACCTGAAACAGGAATGGTGAAGACAATGAAATAGTGACTCTGCTATCAAATTGATTCTTAAAAATGATTTATTCTTAGATTAATATTTTTTGTCGGCTGCGGTTTGTTATTGTGGTAAAATATTTGGACTAAACTATCCCAGGATCTTTGCTCCATATTTGTCATGTCGATCTTCTTTATTTTTTCTTTGACCTTTCGAAACTGCAAAACTTGATTTAAAAACAAAAGTAAGCCAGATATTTCCCAGATGGACTTGAAGACAGTTTTCCGAGCACTTTCAGAACTTCATGTTCATATTGCAATAGGAATATCTACAACGAATAAATATGTGATATAAAAGCTCCAGAACGGCTACAAATGGACCTCGTCTTTTCAAATGGATCCTAGTGACCATGTCAACTTTTTGAATAGCACCATTAAATTGTGTTATGGGGACAATAAAATAAATCAGGTATTGTATCTTAACATAGTCAACAAAGTTTAACAAAGCACTCTTGTGACTTTAAAGCCATTGATGCCTGTGTTTTATCTTTTATATTTAGTGTTATAAATCAGTAATGTCTTTTTACCTTGTTGCTGCTGAACTGACTGCTGAGTCGGCAACTTCATTTTGTTGTATCTTTTTTTTGGATGACATTAAACATCCTTATCCTGATCAATGAACATCAAAATGTGCAGTAAAGAACCAAGGAGTTCACATCTGAAATTCTTGGAGGCCCCCTGGCAGCAGAGGGGGATGCTCCAAAATGAACACTGTTTATCACCTCAAACACATGTGTCCTCCTCGTCTCCCCCTCTCAGGCGTCGGTGTCGCCCGGCAGCCACGCTCTGGCCAAGTGTTTCCTGCCGGAGGAGAGCACGGTGATCGGCGTTTACTGCTCGGCCGGCGCCTGCATGCTGCTGCTGTTCCTGGCTCACTGTCTGTGGATGAACGGCCTGCTGCAGTGTCTCAGCCTCTGCCTGCTGGGGAAGCACAAGTCTCTGTGAACTACGATTACCCAGAGTGCACCAGGAAAGAACCATGAGAGGAGAGTTGAACTTGGTAAATACTAGATGTGAGGATTTTGTGACGTTCTCTCTCGTCAGGACGGGACGAAAGTCTATTCGTACGACTTTGACTCGTTTGTCCAAATGTTTTACGGCACTGTGAAGGATTGTGTGTTTTAAATGTCTTAAAGGGACGATCACTTCGGATATTGATGATGTGATTATAGCCTGTGGGGACAAAACAGATGTTGGGCCAAAAGGAAGATTTTCAATCACAGAAAAGTCACAGTTTTCCTGCGACTGTCTGAATCATTAGAAAACACACACGGCATTGAGTAAGACAGTTCAAATAAGTACACGTTTAAATACCAACTGTCCCTGGTCTGATGGTGGTAAAGTCAGATTTGTGTCTCTTCACTGATGTTAATGTGATCTGATGTAAACACACTGATAATCTCACTGTTTGTTTCTGTTGTTGATGTCCGATCATTCATCCAGGTTTCTTGCTGTTTTATGATGCATATGTGAATATATTTATTGCTGACTTTCTGTGCCAAATGTTTGTGTGGGGCTTTGCCAAGTTGTTGAAATATTTCTGATGAACTGTAAATAATAAATAAGAATCTAAAGCTGTGTTTTTATAGAGTTGTGGTTGAAACGAGTGATTGATCACCTGAAGCCATGTCACTCAATGGATGAATACTAAATATCATGGGATGTTCTGTACGCTGTCGACTTTTCAAAACCAGGAATTGGGATCTGAAATGGACACATCATGATTAATGTGATTGAAACACAAAATCATGTCAAATAAAAAAAGTTTAAATAAAAAAACATTGGGGACATCTTCCTGTCCACATTTGACTCTGCTTCTAATTGTCTATTTACATTTAATTTAGGACTGGACGATATGAAGCCGTTTACTGTGAGACTACATTTGTAGACTATATTGTATATCGTGGTGGTACTAACTATCAGATGTGTTTTAATATGACGTACCTTGATTTGTCAGGTGTTTAAATAACAGGATTTGTTCTACATCCACAAATTGGGAAAATGCGTATCACACATTTTGTTTTAGTTTACTGTCCAAAAGAAGAACAAACAATTTGCATAAACTAATTTTAAAGTTAGATAAAACAGGATCCTGACATTTGAAAAGGCAAAAACATGGATTTCATAAAATTGTCACCAAATCATTTTCTGTCAATCAATTAACTGACGGATAAATAATTGCCTCAGGTCTAGTCAAGAAACCCCCAAAAAATCCTGTCTAGTTCTCAATTCCTTTTTAGAAAATTGATGACATGCAGTTTTTTTTTGTAATGGAAGACTTGTATCCTTATGGTCCGCTCCTAATCTTCTTTGTGACCGGGACAGATTGAATCTTGACCATCAGTACAAGCATGGGAACATGTTCTACATTCAGTTTTGTCGACGTTCCCTGTATCAGGAGTGAAGTAATAAAATGTACAACTGTAACTTTTTCAAAGTAAAATCCCTAGTAAAACGGACCACATTCTGCACAAAAGACCCTGAGCACTGGTGATCTCAATTATTGCGCTTGATTAGACGTCTCCCCGACTCCTGTCGGATTTATTGCACCTGAACTACACTTTTATCAAATAATGTACGTGAAGTACTGGGACTACTCACCGGCGTACAGCAACGCTGACCACCTGTAACCTGACGTCTAACCAGAGAATTAATAATAATTTATAATATATATATATATATATATATATATACATACATATATATACACACACACACACACACACACACACACATATATATATCGTGCTGGCTCACTGTCACCACTTTCAGGGAATAAAATGGAGCCAGCTTTAATGCCATTATTAAAACCTGTGCTTTTCCTCCTCTTACAAGTCAAAATGTCAAAAGGTGAAAAAGGCCTAAATGTATACCAAAACAATCCTGCAGAAACACAGAAAAGATACTAAATCGCCCCACTCACCCACATACTACTGCTACTGGAACATACGACCCCTCACATCAACTCCACCGAAGCATCCACGAAAACAAAAGAACTCATTGGAAACAAATCTGGACACCAAGATGGAAATAAAGCAAAGTCCTCTAATGTGCCTCTTTATTTAAAGAAAAATAAAAATGTCATTTAATCATCCTCCCAGGCCAAACAAGGTTTTTGCACCTCCAGTCAGTTCACTCTCTTTTGGGGATAGACGTGTACTGTAGCAGAAGAAAAGGCTGATGCTGTTTGTACAAGGAGAAGAGCTTGTCTTGTTGGGTGCTGCTCACACATTCATAGTGCCTGTGCCATTGGGTATGGCTCCAAAGGACCAAAGAATTACTAATATTGCACGCTCTCATTTATTCATCTCCATTCTAAACATGCTTTCCTATGTGTGTATGTATACATATTTACCGTATACATACATAGGTATGTACACCTAGGCACACACATAATTAAACATGTATAATTGTACATATATATTTATATAGACCTATAAATTTACATGTACATACATTTATAAAATTTTACACACAACGCACACTCGCCCTCACATACACACAATGCGTCTGTGAGTCTATGTTTGTTTTATGTACACATGCGCACAGGCACGCACATCAGTACAGATCTCAGACACACTTCATATCGAAAAAACGTTGGTTCCTATTAAAACAACACCAGGTTGCAATTTGGACACTTTCAATGGATTTCCAATGTTTGTTTAAAGCTGTGAAATTCAAAAGAAATACAAATTAAAAAAAGAGGAAAAAGAAAAGGAAGAAAAAAAATAAAAATAAAAGGCATGGCGCTGCAACATCTGGTCTTCACTGCAGGTAAGTGGTTAATTTGCATAATGTATACAGGTTTTTAGGATTTTTTTCCCTATTTTTTATTTTTTACTAAACAGCATTTCCTTTTTTTTATAAACCAGAAAAAACTAAACTCTACAGAGAAAGTCCCCTACCCGCAGTCTTCCGCTGCTGATAGAGATTGACATCAAGCTGTACAGCGCAGTCGAAAACATACTTACATCTGAGCTCATTTACAGGTACAGCCATAATCAAGGCACAAAGATCTACAAGTAGATTTGTTTTTCTTTCAATTAAGTTGTACAAAATAATATTACATTTTACAGTCTGTACAGGATAATTCAACCTTGCACAGTGTACAAGTTAAAAAAAAAAGAAAAAAAGAGAACAATACATTTTTCTCTCCCGTCCCCCTACCACCCTCCCCTCCTATCAGTATTTCTAAGCTAAAAGGATGGTTTGTGTGGAAAAAGGAGGCAGGTCCGAGTCCGTGGAGGCAGCAGGGCTAAGGTGCAGAGAGCTCAGTCCCTTTTCCTTCATTTAAATCCTTCTTCGTGTCGTCGTATTTCCTGCCCCACTCCCACTTTAATCTTTCACTCCGCATGTCTCTCGGCTGCTCGGTGCACCCTGCAGCTCGGCAAGCTAACATCGTGACAGGGTAATAAATATTGTGATGCTACATTGTGTGTATGCTTCCTCTGGAGAAAAAACAACAACAAAAAAAGTTATTAAGGAACCTGATGCAAAGTGCATTTATCTCTTCATCCACTTGGTTCCCCTCTGTCCACTCCCGTTGCTCTCCGGTGTCGTCCAGTCGCCGCCCACACGGAGAGAAGAAGCAGGTCAGAGGGGGTGACAGGGCAAAAAAAGGGGGCAAAGGTCATGGTGGCGATGCCAGCTTTAACCGGCAGGTGACACACAAACAAACATATACACACACACACACACACACACACACACACACACACACACACACACAGGTGCTCGCACACATGGCATTCCTCCTCTTCATCACGCGCATGCGTACGCACACGCACGCACACATACACACACACACACACACACACTGCCTCTACACTGAGGTCCTGTAGGTGTGTTTTTATGTATCCACACCCAGGTCCAATGACAAAAAAAACAGAAGGACACAAAGGGGCAAAAAAAGGAGGTAGCCCAAGGCTTAGTGGAATGACAAACAAAAAAAACGCATTCAAAAGGAAGGATTAAAAGAAAAAGAAGAAAACAAGAAGCGGCACGCAACAACTTTGTTCCCCAACCTTCCTCTCACAGTCGGTGAAATGGGGATGAATCGGTCTCAGAGAGAGAGAGAGAGAGAAAAATAAAAGAAGAAGTACAAAATGCTAAGGAGTTAAGAAGAGGAAGAGGATTTGACACACTTCAGTAGTACTTCATAGTCCTCGACAGGAGGGGTGGTCAGGGTTTCTCTTGGGGACGAGGGGTGAGGAGGAAAGATGAAGGAGGAGGAAGAGAAAGAAGGGTTCGTCAAGGATGCAGAATGATGGAGAAAAACACAGAAGGCTGACGGAGGCGGTCTCCCATCACAAGAGTTCGTACTGCCGCAGGTGCATTCTCTGGATGATGTCCCGGCAGTCGTTGAACACCCGCCGGATGTTCTCTGTGTCCACGGCGCAGGTGAAGTGGGGGTAGCAGTAATGTCTGCCGTCGCCACTCGCAGTGCTGATCCGCTGAGGAGAGGAGATGGGAGAGAAGACATTAGGGGGATTAACTAGAATCTGAAACCCTTTTCTACCTTTACCTCGTCTCGGAATTCCTTCAATCTTCCCCTTTGCGCTGCTGTTGTTGTTTCTGACCTTTGACCTTAAGGAATCTGAATCTGGTGTTGTTCTGCTGCAGCGGGCTATATAAAGTAATGATTCTTCAGTATCTAAACGCACAGACACAGGTACACATTCATGCAACAATTGCACGATCTCGCAGGTATTTTCCCCAACAGGCAAAAGGAGCACACATTCCAGGTAGTCGACATCTACGACAAGAAAGTGAGATAACCAATCTCCAGTACCAAACAACGACAGCCCTGTATTAGACTAAATTAAACCAATGTTGGTTATTGGAAATGACTGGGGCCATTATAGTATATGATAGAAGACACTGGACAACTCATGAAAGGACAGAAGGGGGATTTGTGACAAACACCCGTTTGATGTAAAAACTAAAAACGTAAGGCTTTTCTCGATCAAATGGGATTAGATTTGAGTGTCAGAGTTTGCTCTGATATTTAAAAAGCATGAATAAAAGCCAGAGTTGTATCTGTATTTTCCCCTGAAAACGTGGATTGTAAACAAACCAGAAACAATTGCCTCGCGCAACATCCGAATACAGGGCTGCAAGATTAACTGGTGTCTGAATTATCTGGTGATATACACGAGACAGATGTCGTAAAGTGGCCTTTCAGGACCAATTCTCGATTGATTCACCTCTTTTTTACATTTTCTTTGTCAGTATCTTTTGAAAGATTGCAAACATAACGGTTTGCTGAAGATTCATTACAAGCGTGTGAGGCTGTGCAATGTGGGACACTTAAAGCGAGGACAACAGACAAGAGAATGACCGAGAAGGAAGTAGTTGTCGATGCCTGTTCAAAACGTCAATAAATCCTTGATGTCCAGACGATTTGAGAACCGTTCATACAGCCTGTCAGTGTGGAGAAGGCTCTCAACTGTCGTGGGTTCCTTGTGTACAAACAGGAAATGAAAGATTGTAAGCCACAATGTTACATTGCCCTAGAGTGGTCGGAGGACGCCATTATTCAACTCCAGGGCTCCCTGGCATGCACTGCCTGCGGCATTTTCGATGGAGATCCGAATTATATGGTTTCTGTCAGTACAGATTACATAAACGTCTGCATAAACAGCAACATTTCAGTTAGGACGATAAAATAACATCCCAACTCCAAACCTCGGATTACTTCCCAAGTAAAACAGAGCCTGAGGGAAAAGACTGGGCTAGCCTCAAAATGGCAGATCAAAGAGAGAAAAATTAAAAAGTGACATCCAAAGACAAATTTGAATTCGTCAATATGAACATCAAGCAGGCAGTTGAGAAGTCAAACCTCTCAATGGGTGTGAACACAAACACAACCTGTGTTCTATAACCGACTCAGAACCCTGTGCAAAAGAATTCAATACATTCTATGGCCGCTTTGACAGTCTGGATGAGCGGGGCGCCGATGATGCTGTGGCCTCCCTGCTGCACCTCCTCCAGCACCTGGATTCCCAAAGCATCTTTGTTAGGATCCTCTTTGTGGACCTTAGCTCTGGTTTTAACACCATCCGAAAAGCATCCGATGATCTGGAAGCTACAGCTGTACACACCTTACCCTTAATGACGGCACTAGCACGTCCGATTACTGCTTCCCACAGATAACCTCTCTGCTCTGTACTATCACAACGCCGTTGTTCACCTAGTGGTGCGAGGATACCCATCTTCACCTCAATGTCAGCAAAGCATCTCATCATCATCATCATCATCATCATCATCAATAATCAAACAATTGAAACAGTTGACGGTTTCAAATACCTCGGAGAGAGACTGGACAATGGACTCAGCTTTGACCACAAAACTATCCTAGCCATCAAAGACTTGGTCTCCCCACACCAGACCTCAGAGAGCTAAACAATAAGGCCATTGCAACCTCAGTAAAAAAAAAGAAGGACATCACACACACACACTCAATCACCACCTCCGGGCGCAGGTACAGAGTACTCCAGTGCAGAAGAGCTCGCTTTTGGAAATGCCTGATCCCTACCGGCCAAAAAAACGTTTCACCTTTCACGTGCATTGTTTATCAACAACGTTGTTTCAGAAACACGGACAGCGCTATTTCTGTGTAGAGGGTGTGCATGTAGGCACTGCATTGTACTGAGACGGAGCAGAAGAGATCGATAGGCAAACAAGGCAGAACATGGCTTCTTCGTTCGGTCACGTAGCCTGCTGTCTTGCAGAGACGGAGAGGGTTTCTACTTGACGCAAACAGCTGATTTTGACAGAATCATTCATAAATTCAAAACAGTCAGTAATAAAGGCCGAAATTTGTTTCCATCCCTTTCTGTGTGCCTTGAAATTATGGCTGAAGCTTTTCATGACTGGACATTTGTTAACTACAGCTCCCTTCAAAACAGTCGAAACATTCAGACATATACTTACAAGAAACTCGTCTCGGATGAAGAACTTAGCTCTCGTCACTCTTGGGTCTTCACCAGGTTCAGGAGTTGCTAAAAGAACCACAGATTCACAGTTTAACATTAACTGAGGTAAAGAGGAACTCCATTAGTACTTTGGGTATTTCAGTGCGGCACAAACCTTCATTTGGTATGGTGTAGCGAGCATATTCGGGGAAGTAGTCTTCAATTTTGGATTTTCCAGCTAATACTTTCTCAGCCAGCATGTCCTGCTTGTTCAGGAATAATATGACCGATATAGTGCGCAACCATCTGAAAAACAAGAATTAAAGAGACGGTGTTATGTATTCTTCGAAAGGGGAAATGATGGGATTTGAATGTCAGCTCTTAATTTAATTGAACAGCACCACAATGTTATGGCACGGAATATTTAGGTGGTTTGGATTTTTAGAAGTAAAACTTAGAATTAGACCACCTTTATCTAATTTTCTCAAAAAAAGTAAATTCTTGTATAACTTTCTGGCTGACCCAACAACATGCTGTCATGCTGTATGTCAGGTGTTCTCAACTTTTTGCCATTTAAAGCAGTCTGATTTCTTAAAAAATGCCTGAATCCACCTTCCTAAATAAATGAGAATAAGAAAAAACATAACACTATCAATGTATTGTATGTGTTATGCCACTGTCAGCTGTAATGACCCAAATAAATATTCTGCTCACCCTCACCCATCACTGCCTGACATTATAAATCCAAATTCAATGTATTCAGGGTCATATTTTCTCACTGCACGCTTCAGAGCAGTTATGGGGTAGCTTGTCTCCCACGTTGCTGTTTATGTCTTAAAACCTGATAAATGTTGCGTCACTGAATCTGAGGGAACACGAGTTAGTCTCCCCCTGATGCATCGTGACTGCCGCGTGAATATTCAAACATAACTTGAAATTATGTTTGAATTACTATGTGTTTTTTTTGCGACATCTTACGAACATTACCCCCCAAAATAACACAGTTTCTTTTACCACCACTGCCTGCTAGATTGCACTCTGAGAATAGCTGCTGCAGTGGACCTGGCATGATAAAAGAAGTTCATTGAGCACCATTTGAATTCACTGAACGTACATTGATGATTTAAGCGCCAGGACAGCGATAAGCGAGACAAGAAAAGGGACAACACAGCAGGGAAAGGACCCAACACGAGAATCCACCACTAGGCCACTAACATTCATTCATGTTTCTGACTCACCTGTTGTTCCAAATACTGCGGAAGAGGTCCAGGGCTTCCCGTAGCCTGTTGGTGTTATTGTCTTCCCTTATTACCATGTTGTAGCTGCTGCTAGCCACCACGAAGATGATAGCAGTGACGTCTAGAAGGAGAAGAGAGGAACTACTATCAGGACAGCTTTCTGACATCCCGTGTGGAGGAATAACCCAAACAATAGGAGGGGGCGTGACGCTGAATGTGGCAGAAAATATTTTGAGACAGACAAGATGTAATAGGAGGTGAATGTTTTGTACAGTGAGGCTATTTGAAGACGATCAAGAACAAAAAGGCTGAAAGTCTCACCGTTAAAGCACTGGATCCATTTTCTCCTTTCATCTCTCTGGCCTCCAACATCAAACATGCTATGGAGGAGACATAATACTGGGTCAGACCCACAACAACACACTCACTGTTGCCCTCTTTAATCAAAGAGTTTATATTTCTAGTGGGACGTCAGGTACATATTGTACTGCAGTTGGCTGGCCCTAGAACGTTTAGAAGCCAGTTTTATTTTGAATGATTATTCATATAAAGAAACGTTTGGTCGATGATCACAAAACATCAGTTTTCTGTCTTGAGCTAACTCTGCGCCTGATCTTAGGTCTGCTTTGCAAAATGAGACCATATATTCTAATGGGACAAGTCTGGATACATGAATAATCAATTAATGAATGAATAATGTGAAGAACAACATTATTTGCACATCCTCGGTACCCTGCGTGACCCTGGCTGGATATTTGGAAGTCATCAAAGCTGAATAATGAAAAAGGGAAGTCATGTCCCAGGGCTTTTTTATATCAATCATTCAGGATGATATAATTTCATACAAAGGCCTGTTTCAGATGGTAGAATACATCTGTTGTGTCTGCAACTGTGGAAATGGGTCATCTCATCTGTCATCATGAAAACAGTTATGAAACATTTACTTTAACTCTTACTGGTTGCTCTACTGGAAATAATGCTCAAAACTTTCAACTGGCTCAGAAATCCCACCGGTCGACCACAGTTTTGTTCATTACTGTTACGGGGTATGAACTTATGACATTTCAGATTTAACACGGGACCCAGGCAAATATAGCAACGACACCCAAGGACATTCTTAACTGGTACTAAAACATGGATGCAAAAAGGAATCAAATGTTTTAAAAAGCGCGCCATTTCAATAATGATTTGACAACTAATTATTTAATGGATAGAAGCCTTAAAGAAAAAGAAAATGTTTTTATGCACTGGTACATTTTGAATTTTGTCATTCATCTTCTTTCAGACAATTCTATTTGTTTCTGTAGATTTCTCGAATATTCAACAAAGGTTAGCATTAGAAAAGGAAGCATGAGCATATTTACATTTTTTTGGAACTTAATGGATTTTTCAATACATATCTTTAAAGGTCACTTTTTCTAAATGTTTTTTTCCTTCATACTCAGAAATCTCACTTCAGAAACACTTACATACACCAAACTTTCCAGTTTCATTCCCATCTTTATTCTTAAGGTTGGGTAATTATATATTATTCATAGCTTGATTAATGGAACTTTTACGATCGTTGACGCTATTTTCTGATTCTTGGAGTAACCCAAAGTGATATTTAAAATTCCTTTCATAAAAACTTTTGACTTGTCAACAAAATAAAACTAGAATTTTGAACCTGGCTTTATCCAATGTTCAGATTTCTGTTCTGGAAATTCATGCAAATAAGCACATAGTAGAAAATTACTGCCTCATTTGCATATTCAAACATATAATATTTACCCTAGTCACTTGCAGTGACTAATCTTAAGTGGGGCAGGTGGAAGCACTTGCTCAACCGCTTTTTGACTTTTTCTTTATTTTATAGAAATCTACTTCTTATTTTGGTCGATCCCTCTTGTTGGATTAGGGTGGGATATTTGAGATTTTCTGTGTTTTGAAAGGTTCTGTTAGATCTGAAAATAATTAAAAAAAATAGTATCCCATTAAAAAGTATGTCCTTTTTGGGGCAATTACGCGATTACACATTTATGTAGGCATTCTATTTCTAAAATCAGTTAACGTATAGAAGTACTAACAAACTACTTGGCAAATGAAAAATTAAATATGATTTGCTTTACTTAACAATGAATTATCAATATGGATGAGCCTGTCTTTGCACAAAATAATTAAGAAATTAAAGGGAAAACATGTTTTCATCATGTGTAATTTTATGTCCGAGCATCTGAGCAACACTTACTGAAAGTTCACTTTGTCTACTTGGAACCTCGTCTCGAAAATCCCTGAAGTTAACACTCGGCAGCGTAGCAGGTCCTGCAGAACATGGAAATGAAAAAAATATCCAAATGAGTAAAACTTAAGACAAGCAAGGTTTTTGAAGTGATTTCCAAACTGTAAACTGTGCAGAATAATGTGCTGACCTGGTCCGTTGGTGTGTATTCGTTTTGTCTTACAGAGGCAATTCTGTCCAGAAAACTGCGAAGATAGAAACAGTACAGATTAAGATTTTGCACTACGGTCTTTCAGTTTCTATATGCTGCGGGAACATAAAAGTTATTAGGATTCAACTACTGGAGACTAATCATATTAGTCTTCATGAATACTGATTTCTAAGCCAAACATACAGGGAACCAGAGCTCATTTCACAAAGAAACTAAGTCCACTTTCACCAATCCCAGCACAATCTTATCCATGTATTTCAACCTCTCTCTTTAACTGCAATTTTCAAACCAAATCACATGCCACAACTTTTCATTCATTAAACCTATCTCCTGTGCTGCGTACGCTCAAACTGGAATTTAGATGTTCACGTTAGCTACACCGGATGCTGCAAAAGGCGGCCGCCATGTCTGACTGCCTGTAGACGTAGGCCGGTGTTTAGGCAGCTGGTGTCCACAAGAGGGCAGGGCTGCTCAGTCTGGGCTATTTTGGTCTGTCTCTAGCCAGAGTGATTACATAAGGCGGTTATTGTGGAGGTTAGACAGTTTGCTGTTGCAGTCTCTTCACTACTGAAAGAGAATGTGCAGCAGCAACAGCAACAACAGCAGCAGCAGCAGCAGAGGCTGGGGACACACAGTCACACAGGCCCCTGGAGGATCTGGATCACACAATTAAAGGGACTCCAGCAATGCTGGTCGAAGGGCCCCTATTTGTGTGTATATATATATTTGTTTATCCTTTTTTGTTTAACTTTTATTTAGCCAGGATAATCTAATTGAAATGTTTAATCTCTTTTAGAAAGGGGTCTAGGCCAAGATGCCAGCGTAAAACCTTCACCACATAAAAACCCAGTTAAAAGACTTAAGAAGAAAAAAGCGAAGAGTTAAAAACTAAAACAATTCACATAAAGTGACGGCAGACGAACCAGCAAATTGCATCAATCAAGAATTGTCATTCAGTACCATGAGAAGTACATTCAATGCTCAAGTGATCCTTCAGCCTGTTTTTAAAACCTTGATTACAAAATAATCTAGTTTTAAATGTCTAGCTCACACTAAGTTGAAGGTCGAAAAACCTCAAAAGCGTTTTTACCCAAAACGTTGCAGGTTCGAGGGATGTCGTACATCATTTCTCCACATGATCGGAGGTTGCCGCTACTAGGACATATAGAAGATAAAAGTAATATGACCTTATACAGGTAAATTTATCTAGATTTGTATGCTCTATAAACTATATTACTACACAGCTTTGGGAAAAGCACTAAACATGTATTGAAGGTACATTATGATACATAATGTCTCCCCTTACTACAGGAGCAACAGCAGCTCACATTGGAGCTCCAAATTAGCCAAAGCACAAAGCAAAAATGTCCTCTTCAGTACTCGAGGTACAAATACATTTGCCAGCATGAAATGCAAATGTATTACTCTCAAAACAAACCGTAATACTCTTAACCCTCTCTTGCTCTCTCTAATATATAATTTGAGCTAAAGAGATTTCTTGATTCATTTATTAATTGTTTTGGGGTCATTTTTTTAAACAAGATTCCAAAGGTTTGATGGTTTCAGCATCGCATAGGATATTTCTTTTAATTGATCAATCAAGAAAATAATCAATCAATGACAACTGATTAGAACTAGTCCAGGCGGCAGCCAAAATTGTGGAACAATAAATAAAACTACTATGGAGAGAATAGTACAAATTAAGAAAAATATACAGCAGAGAAAATAAAGGTGCGTCAGGTATTTCTGGAGGAGAAGAGTTCATCTTAAAGACGAAGTTGGTGAGTGAATCCAGTATGTAGGACACAGATGTGGACAAACAGCCCATCTCATCACACTTAATATTTTACTCAAACCATCTGTAGCTTCAGGATGTCACAAGCAAGTCAACATGGCGACAAGAAACCTGATGCGCACAAGAATAGGAAGTCAGGTTTCTCGTATGGTTTGAGCCGTCAGTTCTTTTCTCCATTCAACCCCTAAAAGTAGCACACCCAACACACAGCCGAGAATGAACGCTCTATTATGAACCATTAGATAACAGAGACAACGCTCATATGCTCCGACAACACTGTTTTCATCACACAGACTTTATTTCTGCCTCACACAGTCCACACAAAAGCAGAAGTAAGGCTATTTCTGAAGGAGCACTAGACTTTCTCACACAGAGTAAATGCATCTCATATTCCACCAGACATAAGGAAAGGTGGCATTTAAAATGAATTTCCATGAGAAAATGTCATGCAAAAAGATCTATTTCTTGTTTTTATTGGCTTGTTGATTTAGTTTTCACAATCTCACAAAAATGTCAAACGCACGCTACGTGTTACCACGGAGTAAAGTGTCATCTAAAAATTCTTTATTTATTATTTTAGGGCACGTAACATTATGTACTTATTAACCAGATCACATGTGTGTGCCAAGTCCGTCTCCACAGGCTGACCAGATGTCTAATCCCGTCAGAAAAACTCCCACAATACTCCACACCTGTCTTTAACTTACAAATGGACCTTTGAACACGTGTTACTTTCTTTCTAAAAAGGACCTTTATCACCTAAACCTGAAGCATAAAGACTGATGACCACTGGTAGTAGGGCTGAATGATTACAAAAAAATACAACAAATCTAGTTATTTTTGACTGATATTGCAATTGCGTTATGATTTGCGATATTAGAGGGAATGGTCATTTTTACACTATTATCCTTATTTTTATTGGGATCTGTACAAAACAAAGATGTTTTCTTAAGACTGTAGAAAAGAATGTATAGGCCAGGACATCTCTGCAGCACCACAATATTTAAACAGAGCAATTCTTTAATAACATGTGCTCATATTTTCTATATCCCATGCTCGATCATAGTGGTTCCCCAACATTTTTAGTTTGTGACCATTTTAATACAAAGCAAGCCATATGTACTCATTGCTCATTGAAAGTTGTGAGAAGTTCAATCTAAATGTGACTTTCCCCTCTCAGATTGATTCATGTGAATCATTTTAAGAGGTCTGATGGGTAAAACTTCAAAAAAACATTATGTATAAGAATGGAGTTTAACCCAAGTTAACATGATTTCTCCTCACTTTAGAGGGCAGCAAAAACTAAATACAGTCGGTGACCTCCCACAAAGGTAGCAAGGGAGAGATAAAACATGAAGGTGATAGAAATAATGTTTCCAAAAAAATTCCCAAAAGGGCTTGACAAATAAATGTTCTATGAGGACAGACATTAATTCAAAATGTTTATTCGACTTGACCCGATAAGGCTGCCACTAACATTTTGCAATTAATTGTTTTACCAATAAAATGTCAAATGTCGACCACATTTCCTAAAATCCAAATTTGCTCTTTATGGTCGGACAAAACCCCAAAATTTTGTTCTCAGAGAAGCAAATTCTCACAACTGAGGAGCTGTAACTAGGAACAAAAAAGAAAACTACACATATCATCTTGAAATAGTAACACAAATCTGTAGTCACACTCGGTAACATGCAGAGATGTACGTTGGCATCATTCAAGAACCACATTTAGCAAATCCCACAATGAATTATATTTACATTTCAATTTGTGCTATGCTGGAACCAAGGCGAACACATCCAGCAAACCCATTAAAACTGCATCGTATTTGTAAAGACACAATATACAGTTAGATATCACAAACACTCGTCTCCCCTGAGCAGACACTGACACGGATTCACACACAAAAACATTAACAAAACCTCCAAAAATCTCCGGCTTTCGCCCCAACACTGCAACAATGTGGGAGTATTTTTAGTCAGCCTTCCTTGCAGAAAACTAGCTAGGTTATAATTACCAAGCGCTTTGTGACCGCCATGTGACAGAAGTACTATTGGTAGAGCACCGGAGAGACAAATATAGACCTCGTACCCAGGAAGAAAAAAAAAAAAAGGACAAGGGTCCTGGATCCAGGAAAAAAACAAAACAGGAAAGGATAACTCTGATTACCGAGTGGTCGTCCAGATAATGCCTTATCAAAAGGTCTGGGTGCAGTTTTCAGAAGCTACGGTGCTACAAATAGATGAGCTGGGTTTCAGCTCCAGTGAAATCTGCGGTTTGGTTTGGTTTCTTCAATTTCCTCCCCAAACAGTCCTCTGCTGGCATCAAGGATGGTTATGTGATGTGGTCATTTTGTCAAATTTGTGGATTTGAGGGATAACAGGCCACCAGTATTTCCACTTTGTTCCCAGTATAATACATATATTATCGTTTATTATTGGTTATGAATTTGTCGCTTTGCTTTTTCCACTACAAAACTGTTCAAAACTATTAAACCACTTTAATCTCGCTGTAACTTCACATTTATCTTTTACTAGTCCATGCCAGTTTGTCCTTAATTGGCAGGTTGACTAAAAAAGGAACTGCACGACTGTCTTGACTATTAAAGTCCTTCTCTTTCTGTCTGTGCAGCTGGGTTGTCTCTGTATTTAGCCAAAATAGACTGTACTCGTTCTGCAGGCCAGTCTGTGTTGCTATGTATAGTCTTCGTGGAGGACAGTATCACTTGACTTGGCCTGGTCTTTCTGTGTTGTTGGACTCATCTTTCCATAAAACACAGACATAGGCATGAATATACACACCTTAAGGGCCCCCACGTGGTCCGGGTCACATGTTGCTGCCCATTGAGCAGAAAAGGGGGTAGAGGGAAGATGGTGGTGGTAGTAGAGTGGCAGGGGCATTAAAGCGCTTCACAAAAGGGACTCGGGGACATGGGTCACCCAGCTCCATGGGGTCCTCTCCCTGAACCACAACACTGATACAAGCTCTCGTACCATTATGTCGCTTTAGGAGAGCCAAAACAAACAAATAAACAAACAGGCCTAACTATAAATTAAGGCAACAACCAGGATACAGTAGCCAACTGGAAAATAACTGAACTAATCACTAACAATTTCATTCAAATATTTAAAACAATCTGAATGGATCAAGACAATACATGTCCTAAAAAAGAGCCAGTTGTGGATAAAAAATAAAAAAAAGACAGTGAAAAGTTACAACAATGCTGAAATAAAGACTGGAAAAAGTCCGCTCCAACAGACCGGCAACCTTCACACCAACCAACAGCGCCCAGCCTCATGTGCTCATTTGATAATTGGGTTGACTTTTTACAAATAGTGGACCATCTTTAATTAGCAGTGCAGAAGATCCAATCAATAGTTTCCATATTTTGAGCAGCTCAGGCCAGCGCTCAGGCCAGCATAATGGACTTTCACTTTAGTCTCCATTTGACTGGTGACAATGCTTTAAAACTCACTGCTGGACATGGCAGCAGCCCCACCACACTCTTTCGAGCTGGTAAAGCTTTATTTAAAATGTGTTTGTTTTCTTTGTTGTATATTTACTACATTTCTTTACCATGACCAAAGACAACAATCCATGACATACATTTAGAATAAGTAGGAAAGCAACAGAAGTATGAGGCTGAATGAAAATACAAAAGAGCACCACCTTTAGTAAGACAAAGTTCCTGACGGAAAATGTACGCTAAACGGCATCACTGTTTGACAAACAAATTACCTCTGGGAAGTACAAAAGCAGAACCATGACAGTAACAATGACTGCTCATTATTAAACAGGACACTAAACAGATTTAAAGGAACAGGATCACCATTTCCATGATCAACTGATCTACGGCTTTAACGAACAATAACTTTCATTATTGATTAATGGCCGATATATTTTTAACACTTGTTGTATAAAATGTCTGAAAGGGTGATCGTTTGTTTAGGGATTTCCAACCAACAGTCCAAAACTAAACAAATATATATGTAGTTTTATATATATAGATATAAACAATAAGTTGGAGAAGCTGTATTCTTGCTTTAATAAAATTACTGAATTATCAAAAACGTTATACTTTTCCTTCATGCTTCATCCGTCTTGTCTCACAAACCACACATAGTAGCCTAATATACCCAGCTGCACTGCACATCACATCACACAGGCTGTGGGACGCATTGAGCTGCTCCGGCACACACAGAGCCACGTCCAGCAAGACAACGTAAAAGGTGGAGCTGTGCAGGATCCTTGTCACCAGGTGGAAATATCTGAGCCCCGGGTTCAACTCATCCATCCAAACAGGAACACTGTGCAGTTTGGGAGATGGATCTGAAACTAGACAAATCCATCAACGGCTCAGTGGGTACTTCCTAAATATAGGAGCAAGAGCGGAGACACTCCTGAAAGTCAAACCAAATCTTGTGTAAACAAAAGTGCCTGCTTTATCTCAAGGCCGCCAAGTCGCCTTCCAGGGACGCATCAAGTCATGGTTTTGAACGGTGTTGTATAAAAATGTGAAATACATTGTAATGCCCTTTTGTCTCTGCTCAATGTCTACGTGGGCCATTGCATTACCTCGGCCTAAAATAGACTCAGTCTCCAAGATTCTAGCGACAGTGGGAACACAGGGAATCTGTCAGGTCTGAACTGTGTCCCAAGTGAAGCTCCCAGCTACAGTTCTCACAGTGAAATTGACCGATGGGTTTCTCTAAATAATATTGAGGCCCAACATCGATACACTATCAGTCAGCTTCTGAATTAGTCTGTGCCAAAAATAGAAAACAAAATAAAAATAGACAATCAGCAATATTGAGTAGGTTTCAATTTTCTCGCCTGTAAACAACCACAGCCTCCATGTCAAATTAGTTGTTCCGCGTGGAAGTCAACTGTTGACCCATTGAAAATGAGCTTTTCCTCTTTTCCCGTAATCAAAAGTCAATAACCATTAATATCAGACAGGTGCGTCTACCGTATCAGTGCAGATTGCATAAGCCTGAACCGAGCCGTGCTGACTGAACTGGGAGGTGATTAGAAATTAACCGAATCGACACAGAAGGAATTAATTTCTCCATGAAAAGAAAAAGCTAATTTATTCATTTTTCAAATCTTATTCTAAAGGTTTTAAACATGCAGATCCTGTGTCAGAACTCGAGTTGTCAAGGCCTGTGTGCTATTTGTGCAGTTCACAAACTGGCCTCTGGGTGGCATCCCTTTCGCTCCTGCTGCACACAGCCTCTCTTCCGCACTGACCCTGCCTGCTTTTAGCAGCTGGGTTCCCATGGCAACCCCAGTCGGTCCATACCGCTCCTCTCTCTCTCGTTCTCTCTATCCCCCGTCTCTTCCTAAGCCAGGCCGCACTTGTATCCTTCCATTTCCAGGCTCTCCCATACATCAACACAAAGCAGAACCATGCTCTGTGCTAGCTTTCTACATGGCATGTGTGTGTGTGAGTGTGTGTGTGAGTGTGTGTGTGTGTGTGTGTGTGTGTGTGTGTGTGTGTGTGTGTGTGTGTGTGTGTGTGTGTGTGTGTGTGTGTGTGTGTGTGTGTGTGTGTGTGTGTGTGTGTGTGTGTGTGTGTGTGTGTGTGTGTACAGCAAATTCAGGTTTATGAAGACAGATTATTTTAGAGTGCCACCGTCTCAAGCACACAACCAAAAATAAGTCACAGTTTCAGTAAAGGGGAGGAATGTAATGTCTCGTCTTCTGTAATATGTAAAGAGACATAAAGTCTGTCACAACATGGTGACATGACATAGCGTCAGTGGTGATGAATTAGACGCAGAGGGTTAAATGAGTTTAGAGCTGGACCGTGGGGATTGATAAGGATGTTACAAGTCACGGAGCAGTCAATAGGAGTCCCATGAGATGGGCCCGGTTACGGTAATGCCCACTGGATTCTTTATGGTCAAGTGGTAACTGCAAACTGTGGTGATGTTGTGACGGCTTCGTAACAACCTCCATGGAGAAAGCAACACATCCACCCCACATGTTGGTGATTAATGGGATATTTGTACAGAGTGAGGAGTGTACAGTGTCATTACTTTGTCAACGAATTGATGAGAAAAGTAGTGTCAGACAACCCACAAGGGTAATCTTGGTCAACTTGCCATTTAGTAAAATGTATCCCTATTTAACTAATTAAAATCCACTTGCATATCACTCTCTATCCTTTCACTCCACTGCTAACTCTAAAATGCGGTAAAGATAATGTCAAACATGCCGAAACTTTGTCTAGAGATTCAGGTAGTGTAGGTTTCTAACATCTTTCATGAGAGATATATATATTTGAATATACCCTGTGACAGCATGCATGTGCTGCTGGTTTATATATTTTATGGTCAACAATTGATAGTTTTCAGTAAAGTATATTAAAAAATATATATTTTTAAAAGCACACAGTTTCCATTCTTTAAATCATTGTTTAATCTGTCAATTTCTTACTTGTGTGGTCTATAAAATGGTTAAAGGACATTTTGACAAACCCTAGTCTTGGGTACCAACACAATCCATTTTGTCTACAATCACATGCAATAAAAAAACATCAAATCCTGACAATGAGATATTTTTGCAAAAGTAAATCAAATTATTTGTTGGTGACCAAAATAGTTGCAGATTAATTTTCTGTTGATAGACTAATCAATTTGTTTTAGCTCAAGTTTCAAGTTTCTGGGTGTTCATGCTCCAGCATATATCAAAGACAAATTAGCAAGTAACACAAAAGGAACATGCAAGTACATTACACCTTTATTTAACCTGTAGCAGCTGAAAAAACATAATCGGTGTGGACTGGATTACATTTCTAAATAAATATTGTTTCAGAGGACAGCATCACTCTGAAGAACCACAACCGCAAGAGGAACCGGATGTTCCCCTCACATAACATATTGTTTTGTCAGGACCATTTAAGATGGGCTCCTTATCTATATGGTCAGAGAGAAAAAGCCGCAGAATCGCAGGTTAAGAATGCCCACAAGATAAATCATTCAAGTCAAACTGCCCAACCATGGCTTGCATTGGAGACAAATGTTTACTTAAGTTAGCCTCCAAGCTACCTCCTTCGGCCTGGCCTGATGACACAGCCAACAGCCAGAACTGTCTTGGCAAACAAACCGCTGTGACAGACAAATATAAAAGGTTTCTATAAATAGCTTTGTGCCCCCCTTTGACCACATTCCACAGGAGGTGAAAGTTGAAGCTTGTTTGACTAGTGGCCAAGGTGGAGGGAGGCCTTTTGCCTGGGTGTGGCTGGACACTGCTAACTGCTAGCCTCACTGCTAGCCAGGCCTGCAGGCTACACAACCTTAGCTACAGCACACAAACCAGGCCAAACAGGCGCCGAGGGTTTGAAAGCCCCCATGTGATACAAAACATGCTAATGTCAATGCTAAATACACATCGTCATGTGGTTTTTGAGGGATTTTTGCATGGCTCCGAGTATGCTGCTGCTCACTGTAATAAGCAGACTCAGCAGCAACAGGGAGAAAGTGTGGAGCTGGGAGCCCCTGTCATGATTAGACAGCAAAATGTCTCCTTGCGTGTCAAACCCTGCTTTGATCAATCCAGCCCCCCTCTCGACTCGGTCTCTAGCAGTGGCAGAAATAGTTGAGCTGTGTGTGTGTGTGTGTGTGTGTGTGTGTGTGTGTGTGTCTGTGTGGGGGGGGGGGGGGGGGGGGAGAGAGACACAGAGAAAGCAGTAAAGCATACGGGTGCATTCGTACACTGGCAATGATTTGTTTTATGTCAGCGCATTAAGAGGAGAGCAGGTATCGCCAGGCAGTCCGTAGTCGCTCACACACACACAAAACCAACACAGAGGCGTTTTGTGTCTCACCTTCTGCTACTGACCTTCCCTTTGTTTACAGCGCATTGCCGGGATACTCCCTTTGATTCGGCTGCGCACACGTGACCCTCCGCCAGTTTCTGCTCTGCAGTGCTGCTGCTAAAAATAGCCTCAGCTTGCCCTGGCTCCACAGCTAGTTTACATAAGCTCTAAGGGGGGTGGAAGGGGAGGGGGGAGCGACAGAGGGGGGAGCGAGACAGGAGGGGGAGCCTCAGTAGAGAGAGAGAGAGAGAGAGAGAGAGAGAGAGAGAGAGAGAGAGAGAGAGAGAGAGAGAGAGAGAGAGAGAGAGAGAGAGAGAGAGAGAAGGGGGGTCTATGGACAACCATTCCACAATCTGAGCAGGGAAACCTGCAGCGCCACTGCTGTCCTCCAGCAGTCTGTGCCTTTACACTCCTGTTCAACAGCAGGGTGTGTATGTGTGTGTGTGTGTGTGTGTGTGTGTGTGTGTGTGTGTGTGTGTGTGTGTGTGTGTGTGTGTGTGTGTGTGTGTGTGTGTGTATGTGTGTGTGTGTGTAAGAGAGAGAAAGGTATGCGTTTGTGTGTGTGTACTGTACGTGTGTATGTGTAGTCGGCACACAGCAACAGACTCGCAGATATCCGCCATTCACCAGCCTCGCGCTGTGTCTCTGTCTGTCCTTTAAAATGGACGCAAATTTCCACCCAAAAAAAAAATTCTATTTATAGAAACAATTCCCCTTCTTTAAGGGGAACATTAATTCCCATTTTTCTCTGCAGCGCTGTTCATATTAAACATTCAAAGAGACAAAACTAACAATTAACAAGAACCTACAAACAATCTAAACATCACGCTATTTTGCTAATTCGATATGTAATGAGAGATACTCAACAGGGGAAAAAACAATTGTGGTGAGCTATTTGAGTTTTTCGTATATTTTGATATTGATTTAGATTTTAAAAATACAATTCAAAACGTGTATTGTAGTTTCAATGGGGCAATGCCTGCTTTCAAATGTGATCCAACTCATTCACTAAACTCAATACAGGCTGTCAGAGCCTCTGGTCTCTAGTAACAAAATAAAAACACATTGGCAGTGTAGCTAATCTTGTGACATGTAGCATGCTATGCTGGGCAGCTTTAGGCTCTCTCTTAACTATTTCCAAATGCCCAGGCAGGCTGAAAGCTATCTAAAAACCAACATCTACAACTTCAAACGACATCCACAATACTTTAAAACACTTCCCTTACGGACAGAAAGAGACATTAACAATTAAAGTTACACTAAATCTCAGGCCCTATTGAAACTTGAAGATGTTAAATGTTGGATTTATAGACACATTTTAGAGAATGCTTCATATAGGGAACAACATGTGTTCTGCAACATCCTCTCTGATGTTGCTTTCTGGCCTCAAGAGAGGACTGACTAGATAGATAGACAGAGAGAGAGAGAGAGAAAGCAAGAGAGAGAGAGAGAAAGAGAGAGAGAGAGAGAGAGCGAGAGAGCGAGAGAGTCCCACAGGGGGCTCTAACAACCTTAAGGACAGTGGTTTGTGTAGACGGAGTCCCACTGAGCTTCCAGTAGATTGGATTCTACAGTTCAGTTTAAAACCACTCCTTCCTTTTCCTCAGAAATCATGCACAAACACACTCACAGATATATTCAAACACACACTTCCATAGTGCCCTCTTTGATTATTCCTCAGTCAGCTGACAGCAGTGTCATCTGATTTTAGCAAGCGACACAAAGGCTTTTGTTATTCTGGATTAAGCCCTTTTATCATTGTTTTTGTCAAAATGTTTGTATGATTGGTGTAGTTATAATAATGTGCTGTAGTAAACTTGTTAACAGGCAAAAAAAATAACATAATTTACTAGAAAAAGATTAAGTGAACTAAACTGAACTGAAACCATTTAGGCTATTTTAAGAGTATGGTTACTTTAAGTGACTAAAGCACTCAACAACTTAAACATAGAATACCAAAAATAGATATAAACATTAATAGTTCATCTATTTTGAGGGTTGAGTCTGAAATAAGGATACATTTTACTGGCTCCTTAGCACTTTGCTTAGTTATGCATTTTTATTATTTTTATCTTTGTAGCTCTGTTTGACTTTTTGGAGCAAGTTGGCTGAGTTGCTGAGTCGTGTTTTTTTTAAGTTCCAAAATTGTTGATATTTAATCCAAAAGCACAAATTAAATTAAATTGTTTTTGTTCTTTCTTTGAGCTTCTGATGAACTCAAATCTCTTAATTTCTTCCTCTGCTCCATTCTTGGCCATCACTCTCTTTCTGTTTAGTTCTCTAAGATGCAAAAATTAAAACTGTGACTTCAGATTTCATTCTCAAACCACACAATATCAAATGTGTTAAAAAAATAACCTGAGAACCAATCTGAAACAAGTCAATACATTGAAATATAAAACACAGAGATCAGTTTGGACATGTTGGAAGAGCCCAAACCCCGTCACAATCAGCCTCATCTGTTGGTATTACACTGTGTAACGTCAAAGCAGCTAAAACATTAAGAAATTAAGCAACTTATTGGTGACAGGAAAAGGCAGCAGTGACATGCAGCCTGTGTATAAATATCTCTCTCTCGGGCTTTTCTGTGAACAGAAGAGGCTCCTTATTGAGGAGATCCACTGTTTGCGAAGCGTAGCCCCTCTGTTTCTGTAGGCCCTTCAGGGGCCGGAGCTGGCTGACAATGCCGGCCATTCTTAGCATTTCACTGCCCCAGATGACTGTGTCAGTGGCCCCCCGGCTGGTGACAGAGTCCCGTGACCAGCACTACACCCCAGCCCCAACACCAACTCCAGCGCCAGCCAATAACCAGACCCAGCCGTGGATAAGTCTATCCACAGTCCCATCTCGCGGACCTCTGGATATCTGTCCCGTCCCAGCCAAACTGCTCCATCCTGGACCATCTGCCTCATCCTGACTTATGATGATCCTTGTGTAGTTTAACACTTGTGATGCATTAAATGCATGCATGCATTAAATGCACCACTGTGAGTTAAAATCTCGGGTAGGATGGCCTGCTTTGGCCACCCGTAGGCTCTGTCATTGGTTCACCTTCATTTATAAGACAATCCTTGGTCTGCTCCCAAACTACCTACATGTTTTCATCATGCAGAGAAGTGTCGGACAATACTCTTTGCGTTCTCAGGACTTTTTTATGCTCACTGTCCCAAATGCCAGAACGAAAATGGAAAAAGGGCTTTTGTGTACTCTGCTCCCTCATCTTGGAATATGTTGCAGAATGTTTAAAGCTCAAAGAACTGATACCACTGACCGCTTTTAAATCTAGAATGAAAGAACTAAAGGAAGGTTCCCAAAAATGTAAATGTTTCTTAAATTGACTCTGTTACGTCACTGTGTCTTAGCTTTTAGTTTATTTTAACTTGTCTTGTTCTGTGTTTTCTGTCTGTTACTATGTGCTTTTTATGCTGCTGCCTGTCTTGGCCAGGTCTCCCTCAAAAAAATGATTTTTAATCTCAATGGGACTAAAAAAAATAGTTTTCTTCTTCTTAGGTTGAAATGTACATTTTTAATTTTTTTTAAAGCAGCAGGTTTTGGAAATACTGGTTCAATGTATTTAAAAAACTTGTGTAACACTATCATGTGTCAGATAATGGACCTTTTGTATTACAGAGATTAATCGATTAATAAATAAATAGAAAAGTATTTGACAATTGTTTGGATTATTCATTATTTATTTCAGTCCTCTTTTAAGCATTAACTTTAAAACACTGGTTCTGAACTCAATCCCAGCTTCTCCATCGTGAAGAGATGATGATATTCTCTGTTTTTCAATGTAAAAAAAAAAAAATACTTTTAGCTTTTGTCCTTTTGGTCAGGCAAAAAATATATTTAAAGATGTGTAAGGCAAGTAAGGCTGCAACCAGTAATTGTTTCTTTAATCAGTTAATCTGCAGCTTGTTTGTTGATTAATTGATGAATTGTCTTGTCAATTAAATACGAGCAAATAGTATATGCTAGAGCCCAAGGTGACGTCTTCAAATAGTTAGTTTTGTCTGACCAGTGATCCAAAGCCTAAAGATTTTCAGTTCACATATGACATTGAGAAGGATAACATCCTCACAAAAAGCTCTAAGTACGACGTTAGGCATTTAAAAAAAGAACGACTTGATTGAATAAGTAGCAGTAGGTACTAGTTGCAGATTATGTTTCTGTTGATCGACTAATCAATTACTTGAATAATTGTTCCATCTCTAATGTTATTCGGCTATATAACAGTGTATCTACGTGGATCAATAGCTATTCCATTCAGTCAAGAGGACTCATTAAACTTTTCCTATCTGCATCACTTACTTCATACAGCAAAACACTGAAAGCATACGGGGAAACTACAATGACCACAATGCATTGTACCGTAGACAAAAAGCATGGTGTTTCTCTTATACCAAGTGGTCTTTTGACTCAAAATGATCAAAGGGCGGCTATGGTTGGCCATTGAATACATTTTGGAGGTACATCATTTTAGATCATCAAAAAATATGAATTAAAAATCAACATAGCCGTCACACTGCTGTACCAAACTCAGCATAAGCGCCATCTGTCCAAGGCATCATTCTCACTGCAGGAATAAATCCCTGCTGTATCGCTCAGCTGTTTCATAGCCTCATTTCTTCAGTTCCACTCTCAGACTCCAGCTCCATCCAGTGTAGCTCTCCTCTGGCCCAGTACCTGCTGCTGCATCCTGGCTTCCCAGCTACTTAGCATAAAAACACAGGGAGAGATCCATAACAGCCCAGACAGGATCTAACTCTGGATAACAAGCATCCACTACAGTAGCAAATACCTTTGTGTATCAATTATGTCATGGATTGTCATATTTGCTCAGGGATTGCAAAAAAACACTCGCCACAGGAAAAAAAGCAGGAGGCCTGGGAGTTCAGATTTGCGTGTGAAAAAGTGTTTGATTTTGCTGTCACATCCAAGGCATTGCAATGGAACCAGCCGGCGCAGCTGAAAATAGCTCATAATCAATCAACTGGCAGACACATATCTGTGCTCTTAAAACGTATAAATGTGCAATGCAGAGGGCGGATCAATGGGTGACAGGATTCCACAAGCATCGATATGGACATGCTCTTCGGCATAACAAGCGCTTGCCATCGGCCCATACTTATTTCCTTTGCTTGTCCAATGGGTCGTCCGTAGTTAGGCCTGCTGGAAAAATATCTGCCAGTGTAGCAAGGTCTGTGAAGGACAACTCGGATGAAATGTTGGAGGTATATCATCTAAATACCACATATAGCTATATCTAACCAATGTCTTCTTCAGCTGTGATTTATTATTTACTTATTTGGTGGTTTTACGACAAAACATCTACTATGACTGTTATCATGTGAGGTTGCAGCCTGCAAATCTGTTTCTCCCACAAAAAGCCCCCTGTTGGCCAACTTCCTCTTTAATATACTCAGAGTGATTGAAAGCGCACTTATCACAATTGTGATCCAAGACATAACTACAACACAAGACTGTGGAAGTTAACAATAATTTAAATAAAAGAGCAGAGTAGAGTAGAGAACAAAAGTAGAAGACAAAATTAAGTTTTGAACTCAGAGGAATAGCCCAAAAAACACAACAGGCATTCTCCAAACAATACAAAGTTTGTTTAAATACAGCCCGAGTCCAAAGGGATGACCTCTGCTCCCTTCCTCTCAACCCAGTTGGCTGCTGAAGCCTTCTGCTAGTGTTTCACTACTTCTAGGGTAGTTGCTGACAATAGTTAATGTAGTCCAGTGGCTGTGTGGCTGTGAGTGTGAGTGTGAGTGTGTGCCTTTACACACAGACAGGTCTGCTGCCATTGTAGCATAGAGTATCTACGAATGCCTTCCGTCCCCATAGTTCATACAGAGGTTAAAACTGAGAAAGGAAGTAAGTGAGAGGCCACGCAGTCGGACAAATTCCAGACATCAATCAAACTCACTGACAATGGAGGCATATTGTAATGTTACTACTGACTGCAAAGTTAGATTTCAAAATGAATTTAAAATGTGAAGACTGCTTTTTCCTTCTCCAAAATGCATGGTAGGAATTTAAACTCATTCATTATATTTCAAGGTGAATTTTTTGCAAATTCATTGCACTAAATCACACATACGCTCTCCTTTAGAAAAGGAAAAGCACCTGAGAACCAAAACACAACAATTGTCACTCAACTGAACTGCCATTCAAGTAAAACAAATGCTAAACTACTGAGCCACCATGTATGACCGCATAATTATTAACCCCATCAAAACTGAAAACTCAACTTTGTGCATTTGTACACTAAACGACATGAAGCAGTAACTTATTATAATGTTTTATCTCCCTCATCACACTAGTAAAATAAGTGTGTTAGCTTGATGATGATTTATTGGCCAAACATACAACTGCTCACCAGCTCCTAACCAATCAGGAGCAGCAAAGTAACAGCCCGAGAGGCGGTGAAAAGGGAGAGAGGGCAAGCTCAAATCGTGGCACCGGCACCTCGTTGAGGCATTTCCGGTGGCACGTCTCAGATGCCGCGGCACCTCCGAGCTGCCAGAGCAGTCGCCACTAGTTTAGAGGCAGCACTTCCGGTGGTAGCTCGCTGCCAGAGCAGTTGCCACTACTTTAGAGGCAGCACTCCCTGCACCTACGAGTTGCCACTCATGTGCCACTAGTTTTTGAGGCAGATTCTACTATTTGAGGCAGCTGCCTCTGTTTGGGAGACAGTTGCCACAACTTGCTTAAGGTATAATATGTGAGAATACATTAAGGTCCTGGAAGGTATATATTCCTACGTCCCAGCTGACTCTGTTTGAAGTGCCGCAGTTTTGGAGAGGTTCTGCGACAGTTTAACCTTTATTTGTCGTTATTTGACAATACATTAAGGTCCTGGAAGTTATGACTGTTGGTAGTTGTAAAAAATAAATAAAAAAATGCCGAGTTGTGCAACCCAACCATGTCTCCTAAAAATTACAATCAACGTATGTTTGTGTTATTGTTTTCATGTATACATTTATAATCAACATATGTTTGGGTTATTGTTTTTGTTTTCATGCTTTCCCACTGAATTTAAGCATATTTGAATTTCTAAGCTGTGCAGAGGAAAAGAAACTAACAGGATTCCCTCTGTAGCGGCAAGCAGGGCGGGGCGGGGTGAAGCCGGTAACGGGGCCGGTCGCGCTGGGTACAGTCTTCTCTGAGTCGGGTTGTTTGGGAATGTATCCCCAAGAGAGTGGTGAACTCCATCTAGGACAGTATACCACTGCAGTCAACTCAGCAGACACTCGGATCTCCGTGGTCAAATCACAGACATTTCAGGAAACACATTCAAGCGAGCGGAGAGATCCACGTGACACAACATCTGGTTTTCAATTCAGATATTTTACAAAGTAAAAGTTATATGTCCTAAAATCTAATTTCTGAATATTTAATGACTGATAAACATGTTTTAACTTTTTGGGATGTAGGACTTTTACTTTGTAAAATATCTGAATTGGTACAGTTAAGATGTTTGGATGTGTTCTGAACACATTCATATCAGTCAGTATTTTGAAAACCGGATGTTGTGTCACGTGGATCTCTTCGCTTGCTTGAATGTGTTTCCTGAAATGTCAGTGTCTGTGATTTGACCACGGAGATCCAAGACTGTTACCAGCGGCACTCTCAAACAGAACCTTAATGCATTGTCACATATTGTCAAATAACGAAAAATAAAGGGTAAACTGTCGCGGAACCTCTCCAAAACAGTGGCAGCTGCAGCGGGAAGTAGCGGCAGCTGCCTCAAACAGTAGAAACTGCCACAAAAACTAGTGGCAGCTGCCGCAAAGTTGTGGCAACTGTCGCAAAAACTAGTGGCAGCTCGTAGGTGCCACAAGAAGTGCTTACACAAGATGCCGGTGCCACGATTTGAGCTCGCTCCTACTGTGACATGGGGACAGCAAGAAGGGCAGAAGAGAGAAGTAAGAATGAATGATATTTAAGAGGAGGAGATTGGGAACAGGGACGACAATTGGGACTCAAAATAAACAATTAAGCATGAGAGTAAACGTATTATAACTTCCATTTTAAAAAAAGCAAGAAATATAGAGACAGAAAGCATAGCTACCAAGTTCAAAACCAATCAATTCAACACCAAAAAAGTCACATATGAACCACTATTTAAATACGGTATGTTTTTCAGTGTCTTCATTCCACTCTGTTAATGTTTACTCATGTCACAGGACAGCTGCATGTTCTGTGCTTCAGCTAGTTGCAAGCCTTAGTGGTTTCAAGTTTTACAATATAGAATATTATGTTTGATTTGAACATTTAGAAGACCACCACATTTACAGAGTTGTAAGGACATTAAGAAATGTTGATGATACCACAATATTATGTGGTATCATGTTATGTTATGGAATATGGGCCAAAATAAAACAAGATGCTTTTTTGCATATTGTGCAGTCGTACTGCACACAGACTGACTCAGAGCAGCAAAAACAAACACAGGCCGTGGACTGTAACAGCTCCACCTTACAGATTCATGTGACTCCTCCAACCATCACCTGACTATCTCTCTCCTTTCTATGGAAGCTGCTTTCAGGCTGGGCAACTAGGGGAAGACTTGACCCGAAGTCAAATTTATGTTCAAGAAATGGAAGATATTCAGGAGGAGAGTACAGAGACTGTTTGTCCACATGCTACGCCATGTTTAAAACATCTTGACAGTACATCCATGTAACACAGGGCTCACAGTTCGCTGACAACAAGACAATATCTTCAGTCACTGATAAAGCATGACTTTGACAGCCCTGAGAGATAAAGGGAGCCAACCCTTGCGAAAGGAGGGGACAACTTCCAGTGGGCTATACTTTTGAGTATGTACCATGTACATGTCCTCATATTTACATGTGAAACCATAGGTGAGTCAGAGAGGAAGTAAAAGGAGAGCACTGTAATCAGTGAGTCACTTTGCATATCCAAACTTCCTTTTACAGGCAAGTCAGGGGCCCTCCACTGTGTACGACCAGCACCCTATGGTGACCAAAGGTGAAGTAGGAGACTTCCATATAATCTGGGCCACAGTGCAAAGAGCCATCAGTTTCTGCGTCTTGCCACACTGCAGTTATCAGTATTTCCTAACTACAGTATCTGGAGTACAAATGTATTAGGAAAAACTCTATACAGATTGTAGCCAAAATCAAATCATGATCCACATAGCCTTTGTCCAGCCTTAGCAACAATTACATTTAGTTTCTCAACTCCACAGGTAGGGTGTCACCATCATCAAATCTAAAATGAGAAATGCCAACTTTACTGACAGCATTATTACATATTTACATGTGTTTACAGACTTCATGTAACATCCATACAATTCCTATAAAAAAGGCATTTTAATAAAGGCCAGACCAGGCTTTGCATATTGCCATGGTGAGCAGTCGAACACACTGACATGAGGGCATATATGTGTAATGTTCCTAAGGATGAATACAACTGGCGCTTGCCTTGCCACGCCCAGAGTAAACATATCTCAACCATATTCATATATAACATGGCACCAGCACACACCGCACAGCGTTCACCTCAAACATGACACAAAGAAGACGTACAGAGCAGGGATGTGACAACAGTTTACAGGCCTTAAAAAACAACAAAGAAAGCTCACTTTTCTTGATCCCACTACACTATAGCTGCACAAATAACTTATTACAGAATGTATGTAGTCATAAACAATCTTTTGTTACCGTGCAAGCTCAAAATCACACCATAAAATGTCTTTAAATGTCTGGACTCACTATTGTGCACAGTCGATGAGCTGGTACTCATTGGACCTCTCGAAGCATGCCTTCACTCCTTCGTCGTCCCACAGCTTCTTTGCGTGATCAAAGAACTCCTGAAGAAGAAAAAATATATAAGAAACATATAACAGACAATATATGTTGTATGTAACAAAAAGACTTGACAAACTACAATATCATGATGGGAAAGTCAAGTGCTTTGAATTAATTTACACACACTGCTCAGGGTAAACTCACCTAGACTTACTTTAATAATTTCTTTGTGGGCTTTATAATGGATTATTCATTATTAAGAAATTCATAGCAATAAAGACACTAAAGAAAGAAACTTTCTTTTTATCGACACACTATGCCAACTTGGCAGATGTTTTTGTATACGTACATTAGAAAATACATGCAAGTATTAAAAGGTAAGTAAACCATGCGTTCAGTAACTGCAGACATTTGGTAAATCTGAACTTGTACTTTCAAACTGTGAAAGTTGTTGAAACTGCCATGACAACTGGATAGTTAAATAAATAAAAACACTGAATAGGAAATCACCCATTTAATATATATCCAAAGAGAAGTAATTGATCACAGGCGGTCATTTACACCAAGTACCACACTTACACTGACACACAATGCATACATATGTACACACTGCCAACCACAACCACTGTCTTCTACTGTTGATCACTGTGCTGTTTAGTAAAAGCTTCGGGTGCCGACGACTGCCATTCATTAGTAGGGGCAAAGAGAGTACAGTAGAATATCTTATTCTAGTATTTGTACCATATTTTACAGGCGTAGCTCTTTCTTTGGGAAACACGCTTATTTAGTTTCAATAGAATCAAATGGAGCTGCAGTAAGGATGTGATTAGCCTAGCTTAGCATACAGACTGGAAGCAGGAGGAAACCGTTAGCCCGACTCTGTCTGAAGTGAAAAAACGACTACTAACACAGCCGGAGACAGTGACAGCGTGCAACTTCCCAGAGTCTTGATGTCAAAAGGAGTTTGCCAGATGTGTTACTGTACCATCAAGCCAGCAACAAGGAACTACACAAAAACCTGCGCTCACAGACCCGATCTAGCAATCGGATCTACAGCCAGAGATGCTGCACAAGCATGTTGGTGGAAATACGAGGTGGATATGCAAACTGTTGTTTGTCAAGAAACAGTTCCAGCATGTAACTCTCCGTAAAACCACACTGTTTTAACATTTTTGTCCAACTCTCTTCAAAGAAAGCAAACAAGCCTATTTTCCATAAAGGTGAAGCATTCCTTTAACACCTTATTAATAGTATAAGTATAATTATTTATTCTGAAATCTACTCAAGAACAAACCAGCACTTGAAAGACTAAAGTAACTCAGTTACAAATGGTCACGTGCGTGCCCTTTAAAGTGCTGGGCATTATTTCTTAATTTTAACAGCTTCTAACTTATTGCCTTTTTAAGGAAAAGAGAGCCACAACAGCATGAATGTAGGCAATTCTGCAAAAAGTATTTGAAAGTAAAAGCAGAAATACAGATTTTATCTTCCCCAAAAAAAAGAAGAAGAAAAAAAAGAAGCTATTTGCAGTAGCAGAGGCCTGACTTAGGTTCTCATTCACTTCCTTGACACAGAACTGAATTTAAGCTCACGACTGTCTCACCAACTCTCTTGTCTGAACCGTAACTTAAAGGAACTAAGGTGGTACTCTTGGAGGCCATAACTCAAATGTGAACAAATTCAGATAGCACTATAGTTACACGACATCTCCCAACATTTAGGAAAAAAATAGGAATGATTCTGTGAGTGAAGATAAACGTCTCTTTCAGAACTTAATGAAGGGAGCTCATCTTATCAATGACTGAGACATTTTCCAGGACTCTCTGTATGCTCTAAACAAAAGAGCATTGGGCTAATGTCCCTCGTCGCCTCCTGTGCACATGTCTTTCAGATGGGCTCCTCCTCTAGCCAGGAACCACCACATGACTCTCTGCACTCAGCACTGGCTCTGCGCTCTGACCGGGGAGAGGGTGAAAGTAGCCCCGAACCAGAGAGAGCGAGGGAGAAGGAGCCTGATAAATGATCACATGCTCGGGGATATCTCCTCTCGGCAGATCCCGTGATTAAGTTCAACATGGAGGATCCACTGAAGTCTCACAGAGAGAGACGTTCGTTCACATTGGTTTACATTTTTGTTGTCATGTTAGGCGTGTTTACGTACATTTTACCAAAGTATTGTACATTATACCCATTATTTTCAATTCTACAACCATGGATCAGTTTTGCATTTACCTGCTTAACCAAAGTTTTGATTTAAAAAAGAAAATGAGGCCACATTTGCTTTCTAGCTCAAATTTGCTTCAACTTCTGTTACAGTCAAACTGTAACGCCCACCTCAACTAATATCAATAAGATTCAACAGCCCTGATTACACTTATGCTATTAGCTCTGTGGGTCTCAACATTTTGTTTTTACACCAGCCGACATCAAGGGTCTTGAAACCCCAAAGAAGGCCTGACAAAGCTAGCAAGCATTGCGACTGTATGGAGGGAGGACGAGGGGTAGAGGGTGGAAGGGGCAGAGAGGGAGCAGAGTATGGTCCTCAGGGCTCTTTTCCACAGAGGCGTGTGACACTGGGCCTTTGAATAAATGCAGTGTGTGCTGCAGTGCCCTACAGAGGAACTGATAACACAGAAAGAGACCAGGAGGGAATTTGCTTTAACACAAGCTTTTTTTTTTAACTCTTCCCAGTTCACCTCTACTCCCCCTTCTATCCACAGACATGATATACTGATTCTCTGGTGGCTCTGCTAAGACCAATTGTCAGTTCAGCCTTAGTTTCGATGTTAATCAAGTTATGTGTGATGTAATATTTCTCTTGAATCATATAGGTCACTCTGACACAGGAACAAAAATTGCCTAAATCTGATTTGCCTTCGCAAAACAAAGTTGTGGAGCAAATGGTTTGCATCGTCCGTTGCGGGGGGACACTAAAATTCATATGGGGACATTTTTGAAGAGACCTTAGAGCAAAATGTACAGCCACAAATATCACATCCCTCCATATATAGCCAGCACCAGACCAGCTAGCTCTTCTGTTAACTATGAAACACCACATTTATTGAATTTGAATACAATACCTGTGTTAGATACTCACACAAATGTAGCTAAAAAAGAGAGCGCAAAAGCAAAGGAGAGGAGGAGCAACTTTTCATCTTTCATAACACGGTTCCAAAAAAATTTAACAGGCCCTTTGTACCACCATTTGCCCCACATCTGGGATCCTCGGGTAATCAATTCAAGTAAAAACGAGCTTCCAGGACTGAAGCTGTTCATCATAAAGAAATCACCAAGACACTAACAACAAGGGAATGCTATAAAGGTAGTGCCCTCCTGGTCTGTATTGAAGAATAAAAGCAGCACAAAGCAGGTCACTTCTCCTTATTAGAAGTCATAATTATGGGATGGCCTGTAAACTGACATCAGGCAAATTTAAGTTACACACTCACTGACAGTTGCTGATGTGCACAAGTTTAATAGACACGCTATCAAATCATTGGTACAGTAATTCTGCACACTAACACAAAACTAGAGCAGTTCAACAAAGGGTGGGGCTGAACATATTATGAATCACCTCGCACAACTGACTGTAATTCACACCAAGAAGGAAAAACAACAAAACACAAGAACTAACTTTGTGGACATCATCCTTGTCTTTTTGTCGAGAGTGTTTTGAAATAACATTACCAGGTCTGAAATGCCACTCAATTGTTCCAGTGACCTGCTTCTTTTAGCATTAAAAATGACAGGACTACATGTGGGCTGACCATGTCTGATGGAGAGAAAAGCTTCATGGGCCTGGTTTTAAAAACAGGCGCTCATTTGAATTTGTGCCACTTCAGGCGACGGACAACGTCGGGTGGCGAGCATAGCTACCACAGTGGCATTTGTTTCCATTTGCATAGACAACCGTTTGTGTCGTTGCTTTCTTTTCCATGGGCCTACTGTTACTACTGCAGGGAAAGGTTTTACAAAAAATAAAGGATGCTTTGATGATAAAGAGTACAGGCCAGCAGAACTAAGCAGGGTGATTTACATAACAGGGCAAAGGGAAACTGCAGGTAACACTTTCAGAACTATCTTGTTGTGTTGGATGCACATGTTCTTAATATTCCTTAACTTTACGTAAAGATATTTCACACTAGTTGGACAGCAAAAAAACATCAACAGTAAATGGCATAATTCTACGCTGACGTACAAGAACCATACAGAGAATAAATCCATCCTGTTGTCACATTGAAGAGACAACAACGTCTCCACAACATTTCCGTCAAAATGACGCAATGCAGCCATAGTGCTGTTGCTTGTCGCCTTTCTATTTGACTAACCAGACATTGTTCTCGGGCTCACTTTTCTCAACTGGAAAAAACTAGCTCTGCTTTCACGTCAAATTATAATGCCCACTAAACTTATATAAATTGATAAGCAACATTTACAATATATTATTTAAATTGCTACTACAAAAAACATCAACCATAAACACAACATAAGGGTGAGTATGAATGAAGGTAAAGAACACAACAGATTGTTTTTTTTAAGTTGATATGAACGTAAAATATCCCAGAGTAAATGAAGGCTTGATATACCTCAAAATGCCTGAAGAACTTTTCTTTCTCTTTCTCCAAAGTACAGAGACGCTTTGATTAAATTGGTTTCAGTAAATGTTCCTAACAGAAAAAAAGCTTAGAACAAGCTGGGATTGTTTTTTTGAGAGTGGCAGCTAATAAAAGCAAGTTTAATGACTCATCTCCATGGTCACCACTATGCAGTTAAGCATTTTAGTGATGTGTTAAGACTTTCATATAGTCTCAGTAAGGTACGTCATATGACAAAGTCATCTTGAGCGTGATGACTGAACTGAGAAAATTAGCACCACTACGATTAGTTGAATAATGTATAAGTCGATTGAGAAAGTTCTGGACTCTTGGTTAGAAACAACAAGATATTGGAAGATATCACCTTGTGTTGTGATGAAAAAAAATTCTGCATTTTCTGTCATGTTCTAGACAAAACAACTGAATTGACAAAACATTTGGCAGATTAGCTGATAATAAAAATTATCTTTGGTTGCAGATAAAAACTTTCAAAATGGTACAACCAAAGCTATCACCATCAGTCTCTGACTGAACTGAGAAAATTAGCACCAAGCAAGTCATTCAGGGCAATGTAGGAAGTCAATTATAGTGTACTTCTTCTTCCTGTCCACAGCAATAACTCATCACAAAACAACTACAAAAACGGATTTAAGTGCACTGAACATCATGTTTATCAAGAAAAAGTTTCCTTTTAAGATTCATGAACCTGGTTCACTGTGATTTCATCTCTCCAGGTAAAACATATTTCCACATTTCACAAAGGCGCCAACAGGTGAAAGCCACAGGTTATTGGCCGTGTTCCTGCACTGCTGTATTGGATATCATGCCTGGTGGCACTAAGTGACAATGTAGTGGTGACACTGACGGCACTAGTGAAGCCTGAGACTGATGACAAGCACAGACACTCCAAACAGAGCCATGTTGTTCCCTTTGGCCAGGCCTGGCCGGGCCTGGGAACTCAACGCCGGCACTCCCCATGGCCCCGGCCCTCACAAAACACAACATCACAGACTACTGCTGCCCTGTTAACACTCTCACTGTGGGCCCTATCAGGAAATTAACACCCAAATCCCTTCAATGGATATTCTTGTGATGTAGAGTTAAATAAAGTTGCCAAGAGGGAAGCTGGGAAACATCATTCAAAGCAGTTAAGTGGTGGTAGTGGTACAGTGACCACAAGGCCTGAATAATAGTTTGATTTTGAGGCATTGTTGGGAAAGTTATATGCCATATTGTGGTTAAGAGATAAAACACACGAGAAATGAATTCCTCAAAACAACTGCATACTTGATGAAATATTTTCCCAAAGATAAAAGACGCTGGGCTGCAACAAACATATATTTTCATTATTGATTAATGTCAAAATCAAAAGACTTCAAATGTCTTGCTCCAACAATATAAAACAAATATTTGTGTCAAATCCCAGACCGAAAGAAGCTGGAACTTTGGCATCAATACACTGATCTTTAGATCAATAGACCAAAAGGAGACTTACCATGTACTTGATTAATACACAATATCATGTTTATACTTTCATTTGGTTCCCATAAAAGCCTTAAGTGTATCGGGGGGGAATTTGGAACCTAAAAGTGTATCTACAGCTGGGTCATTCCTGTTTTGCGGAGCTGCACAGCCAATGTAAAACAAGAAACACGTTCAAAATTTCGTTCTGAATCACCTGAACCAACTAACTGTTGATCTGATATAGGGATATAGGTTAACTGCCATTCCCATTCATAACTTCATAACACTCAAGGAGGGAGGGGGGGGGGGGGGGACGACGACGACGACAATGCCCCTAGTTTGGATTTGTTAAAAAAGACCCCCACCACATCATAAAAGGAGTCAAACAAAGAACAAAGAAGAAAGACAACATTATGTTGTGGAATAACATCTAACATCCCTGAGCTAAATTAGCAAGATCTAGATTGTTGGCCATAAAAACAGCAAATGCTCTCATCATATAACATTCAACACCCACACAAACGCAATTGTATATTTGAAAGACAAAAAATCATGTACTATTTCCAGTCAGTCTCTGTCTCTGTCTCTTTCTGTCTCTCTCTACCTCTCTCTCTCACACATATTCACATCTGCACACAAACTTTATGAACGCCTTACCTGTGAGTAGTCAAAGTCGGAGAGAGGTGCTATGCTTTTGATGTATTCGATTCTGAATTGGTCCTCTGGGTTGGCTAGCGGGACTGGAGGTATTAAAGTGCTCATCGCAGACACTATAGTCTACAAAGTAAAAGAAGTTGTGGGAGAAAAAAACAACAACAAAAAAACAAGCATTAAGCAGGATGAATACAGGAAAATAATCTAATCTATCTATCTAATCTTTAATCTGTTTAATAATAATCAGTCAAATGGGATTGCAGTGGGTGTAACAACAGAGACATTGAGCATATTTAGGAGGCGATACAGATGAAACTCACCACTATGGCATCCTTCACGTTTTTCCGAATATCTTGGATTTTCTGTTTCTTTTCTCTGCATGAAGATAGAAGTGTGGGGCAGCAGTTAGAAAAAAAGTAACCACAGCAGACCACAAATGAGTTATTATCAAATTGGTTATGCGTAAAATAGGGGTTACAGCCAGGTTAGACTCTATTCTTAATTAAATCATACATACTGTACAGTGGTCAAGGCTGAGAGTATGTTCCAGGTAGCAGTGAAATGCAGGTTGGAGTTCAGTAAAATACAAAAGTAAAGTGGTATGATGGGTTGTAGTCATTATTTTGCTCATGTATTTATCTTAAAAATGCCAGATAACGCCTCCTATTCACACAAAAAAAAATATGTATAGCCTCCACATACACATAGTGTATTTGCATACAGTTACAGGACTCTTGACATGTACTAGGCCTGTTTAAAATAGACCACTGGTGAAATCAATGCCATGCAAGGCCTTGCAGCAAAACAAATCATCAATAGGCCTGTGTCGATCACAACCTTTCACCCTCTCACATGAAACAGGAAACAGTGAATTATTTGGCATCTTTGTGACACTGAAATCCTCACATATGTATGATAACTGTACATGTTCACGAAAAGGGGGGTAAAGGAGAGAGGGTGTGGGGAGAGAGATATTAGCTGCTTTGCATGGGATACTGGGCCCAACAGGCGCTGCAGTGCCTGGGGAAAATCCATTCACAGGCTATATACTCTGGCCTCGACGGTGTTATCCATTAGGAGGGAAGCCAAAGAATAAGCATTACTATGATTTTTGAGCCGTTCGTGTCGCTATGTAATAACTGTGTCGAGCAGCACTCACTCTGCGTTGAAGCCGTTGACGTGTAGAATCCTCATCTGCTTCACAATGGTGCTTTTTCCGGACTCTCCCGCACCTTCGAAAACAGACCCAAAAAAACACACACGTTAAAATGCCAGCAAAATGAACACGAGCGGGGACATCCAGGCTAGCGTGAGAACTATACACGTTTTAGAAAACGCAAGCCAGTTAATTGTATGCTCTTTGGAGCTTCGCTTCCATCAATATACACCCCCATGACATATTATTGCAAGCGCTGTCAAACGGGGCTACGTGTTCGGTAAACGAAAGGGATTACGGTTAGCTTACATTTCAGATAGCCATCACATTTAAATCAGCCTTACCCAGTAATAAGAGCCTGTGTGTTGCTTTATACGCTTGTCTTTCCTTTTGCAACTGTTTTTCTATCTTTTTATTCGCCTCTCGTTGTGCCTTTTCGTCGATGCGTTGATCTTCAGTCCTGCTGTTGCCCAAACAACCCATCTTCCGTCGCCCTAACCCTTCCTTGTGGAATCGTAAAAAAATATATAAAATAACACCCGGGATGATTTTGTGGTTCAAAAACAACACAGCAATGAGTCTACAGTAAAATAAAAAAGGGGGAAAAAATAAAAAAAAAATCTCTGCGAGGCTTCTCCGTCGGAGGGAGGAATACGTTTCCCCGATGCAATTCCGCTTTAGCCGCAGCCGACCGTCATCCAACCGTTCGTCAGTTTACGAACCAACGAGAAATAACGACTCGGATTCCACAGAGATGTATCAAAAATACATATAAATAAGGAGAGAGAGAGAGAGGGTTTTCAATCCCTGGGAATCCAGTCAACTGTTCCTATCGCGTCTCCAACCCCTCTCTTCTCTCAGTATTTTTTTTCTATCTGAATTTCTATCAGTATTTCTGTCTCTTTAACTCAGCACTGCCTCTCTCTGTGGCACCAGGAAATAACCGTGGACCGTGGAGGTGGAAAACAAACCTGCGTTAAACTGTAACGTTAACAACACGTACTGATAGAGCATTTTATAACTTGTGTGGAAAAGGGAGAGGAGCAATCCCCGATTAAGTCCGTCGCTATTTTGCTATCAAACTAATCGGCAAAGGGGTGGAAACCGGGACGAGTCTGTGCTGGTCTACAGAGGGGCTGGGTCTCTTCTTCTTCTTGGCTTCCAGTCAGTGAGGTGGCCCTGACACAAACTGGCAACCAGTTTTACAACGTCTGTGTGCGCGTTGGGCTCTACCTATCTCTCCAGTTTAGACGTTACAGGCCTGGGGGCCATCTCTGTAGTCCTTCGGCGAATGAGGACTACATGTGGGTGGTGGAGAACGTATTCAAGAACCTTTACTCAAAAGTGAAAGTACAAAAGTATAAGTTACAAAATGAACTCAAAGTATAAACAGTTAAAGTACTTTTACAAAATGGCCCCTCTCAGATGTTTATACTGTATTATTAGACGTATTAAAGCCTATACAGGGTGGAAAGTAACTAAGAGCATTCACTCAAGCACTGTACTTAAGCACAATTTTTTGGCACTTTTACTTTAGACATTACAGGCCTGGGTCCCATCACTGTAGTCTTTGAGAGGACTACTTTTCTAAGTATTATCAATAAAAGGTAGTAAAACATCAAAAGTAAAAGCACTAAAATGGCCCCTGGTTTATACAGTGTGTAAGTGCATTAACTCAAGTATGGCACCCAAGTTCAATTTTGAGGTACTTTACATGACTAATTTCATTTGATGCAACCTCAACTTCACTACACTTCAAGGAAATAGTTGACTTTTTATCACTGTATTTATTTGAAAGCTTTAGTTTTAGCTTCTTAGTTGCTTTGCAGTTGATGTTTTATTATAGATTAACTACCCAGTAGTATATAAGGTAGCCCAAATTAGCTCCACCTTTAACATCTGCAACATTAAAGGGATGCGTACATTAATCTATTAATGATTAGATTCCAATATCATATACATTATATTGAATTAAGATTATTTGTACTTGTACTGCTGTATGTACACTTTGATAGTAATACTACTAGATTCTGAATATATTACTTTTACTTGTAACAGAGTATTTCTACATTGTGGTATTATTACTTTTACTTAAGTAAATATGTCTTCCACCACGGGTTACAGTCCATAATGGTAGTTCTTGAGAGAATGATGACTACTAGTACGTAGTGGAGGATATACTCTGATCCTTTACCAAGGTAAAAGTATAAATGCCCAGTGGGGGATAAACTCAGGACTTTTATTATTATTATTATGTTATAGAATAAATAGCAATACCACAGTGTAAAAATACTAGAAAGTCCTGCTTTCAAAAATATTACCTATGTTAAAGTACAAATGTTTTGGCATCAAAACTTTTTAAACTAATAAAGTATTAAAAGTTAAAATAGTCACTATGCAGAAAAGGGCAATTATATTATATCAGTACTGTAGCTGGCCAAGGGTTGAATAAAAGTGCAATATTGGCTTCTAAACTCGTGGAGTAGAAGTATAAAGTAGCATATAATGGAATAATTTTGTACTATATATTTATTCAAAACATGTCACAATTGCATCCCTGAGCTGGGTCCCTCTAGTGCATGAATACATTCACATTTATACTTGTATATTTTGTGGAGTACTTTTACATTGTTGTATTGCGACTTTGACTTGAGTAAAGGATCTTCTTCCTCCACTGCAGTAAAGACAGTAAACTAACAGAAATCTACTCATCGACTACATCTGTATTTTAAGCTTCTTTGACAACCATTAAACTATCATATAGACCAGTGATTGTATACATGGGGGTCGGGACGTCTCTTGATGGGTTGTCAGATAAATTTAGAGAGTCACAAAATAAATAACAAGATCAGGAACACATATGAACAAATGAATATGTTTCAGACTGAACTTTAATCTTTGCTTTTTTTTCTTGTGAATCTAGCCTAATTCTACCTCTTCAAGCCTCTAAAAATGCTTAAAAATAAACTACGTGAGAAGGAAGAATCCAACATTGGTTGATCGCATAACAAAAAGGCATTTAATCTCATCTAATCAGGTGCGTATGTACTCTTGAGCCAGATGTAAGAGCCCCCTATCTAAGACAATACAACGTATACTATCAATCTCAATATTTTCTTGTCACAACTTTTCACAATATAAGAAATAATTGCATAGTGCCGAAACATCTCATGCCAACTTTTGTCATATATATTTACCTGCCAAAGACTATGAAATACATCAAGGTTAAACTAAAGACCTCCACAAGACAAAGGGTTTGTCCCTGGGAACACTTCATCTGACTCTTCGTCATTTGTCTTGACAAATTACTTCTATTATTTTTAACAACATGTTAAAGTTTCATCTCCAAATATAAAAAACAACACCACCACCACCACTCTGTCAGTGTCAATGTTGTCAGCATTGTCTGACATTTATGTTTCGCTTGCTGTGCTTTCCTCTAAACTCGACCAACATGACATGTGGGTTTGTACAAGTGTGACTTCACCGTAACCACCAACTGCACTTTACATGTACTCCGGCATTGTGTTATTTGTAGGTAGCAATAGCAGATGTATTGCCATCATTAATGGAAATATGTGTGAGGCAAATAATTAAAGCCACTGGTAAAAGTTGGTGGGTCGGCCTTAACGTTGAGCTAATGCTAGGCTAATGTACAATGTTGAATTCAGGTCAGGGAAAACATAACAAGTTTACTGTACTTTACGCTTCTATCAGAAATCCTCATAGAGCACTCAAACGCATGAGGCATCCATGATTTTTTATTTATTTTTGCCATGTAACAAGGAGTGGGTTGTTATTGTCTCCATTATGCCAACACAATGCAAATACTAGTTTTATGTAGTGAAATTAGTGCAACAAAGTTTTTTGTGGCATGCAAATCACAACTGAAACACTTACTTCACCTGTAGTGGTGTGAAAATAGTACAGCCGCCAGGCCCCCACACCCTCATTCAAAAAAATAAATAATCTTGTCTCCCCACCTCAGAAAGCAAGGTCAAAACAAGTGAGAGGCCCACATCACTCTCTAGTGGTTAGAGGAGGCACCGCATTCAGTTCCCTTTGAATGAGACACAAGCAGGCTTTGTTGCATAAATAATCTTCCTTTTTAGGAAGTACTATCTGATATTTATTTATAACTTAAATCTGAGTTTAAGATGTTTGAGCAGGATTTTGTGACATTGCAACCAGTCTGGATGCCAACTGTGTTCCAGTATGCAACTGTGTCCAGTATGCACAGTAACTCACAAATGTAATGTGGAAACTTCCAGTTCACATATACTGTTAATTGACGTTTCAGTCAATATCTTCTATCCAGCAGTTAGACTTTTGATATGAACAATATCTGCAATTTCCCCATCATTACGATATTTGTGAGTAGTAGAAGCAGCTATTTTTGTTAAATAATGTCTCTGTCAGTATGCGTGCATGTGTAGTGTAAGAGGAAGTTTTCAGATCCTTTGCTCAAGTAAACGTAGCAGTACAACAATCTAAAAATACTCTATTGCAAGTAAATTCTGTTTTCAAAGTCTGACAGAGATGTTTTAACTATTTTCAGACTGGAAGTAGACCTGTACAGCAAAATAGCAACCACAGAGGCCCTGAAAAATAGCTGCTCATCAATGATCAACGTAACAATGCACAGTTTCTTTTTGGAGGCTTTACAAAATGATTGCACTTAAATAATTACACTAAATATATATTTTGGCAGGGTAAAGATTACACCCTCCAGTGAACTGTTACAATAAACCTAACATGACCTATAAATCTTCCATACTTATCACGAGCCCCGAATGCAATTGAACCATGTACTGTAAAAACGAGGCATACATCCAAATGATTTCCAGCTAAAATTAGCCTCCCTGAATTTTTTTTACGATGCTGGAAATAACTTTATTGCACTCTCTTAAGGTGCAGAGGCTCTTGATAAAGTCTAAATTACACTGTAGGCAAAAACTGGAGAACAATCACAGTCCAATGTCCTTTTGCTGTGGTGTGGTTCTCTTTGAATCAGCTGCTACATCTACTATCAGTATCATAAACATGACAATAATTCATACATCAGCATTACCTGTTGGTCATTACATTAACTGGGAACACAGTTAGTAGCAAAGTTCAGCAATGGTCAATGATAAAACCTGTTTAGACGGAAGCAAAGTTCACCTGACTCTCCTGGTATTTAAAGGGGAGGGCCAACATTTGCCAAAATATGGCTAAATGCTCACACACACACACACACACACACACACACACACACACACACACACACACAAAAAAATTAAACAGACAAATCGGTGACTTCCAACAGGCTATTCATTGGCCTGCCTGCCTCAGTTCCGACAATGATTCTCTTGAGTACTACATTGCTTGCAGCCTGTTGTTCAGGCTCATGAAGGGCGATAAGGCTGAGATATGAAACAGCCAGTTAAGGACATCTAAGAAAGCTGTAACAGATATTATCATAGGCCCGTACAGTATGTGATCCAAGAGGCCGAACAATAAAGTGGCTTCCTTTCCAAGAAACAATCTGAGCTTGTCCTCCAGTTCCCATCGGTTTATTCCTGTACTGAAGTATAAAGATCTCTATTAAAAGGAAGTCCGATTTTATGAATTGTCCTCTGGTCATACTTTTTTATCGCATTTTTACAAGTGGTTTTGAAAACAATAGTGCCTTCAAATAGGACTTGAAATCTGGTGATACCTTTCATGACACAATATATATTATGTACGTGACTTCAAATGCCTACAACACAAACTCACAAAGTTGTATTTGAAGGCTTTTGACCTCCGGTGTCCACATCACAACTCTGCCTTATTTTGATTAACATAAACCATCTAGCTTTGCTTTCATGGATGGTATTGAGAGAACCTGGACAGCCACATGGTCATAAACTTTTTGGGGGCGTACTATGGAAGATTTTTTCTAAATATGTTGTGAACTACATAAATACATGTTGTAGTTGTACTGATTCATGATTGTATTGCAATAAAAGCATTACAAAATATATATATATATACATATATATGTGTGTATATATATATATATATATATATATATATATATATATATATATATATATATATATATATATATATGTGTATATATATATATATATATATATATATATATTTACTTCTGTTCTATATCTATTATTAAATTGATTAATCGATCGATTGTTTTGTCAATAAAATGTCAGAAAATAGTGACAAATGCTTCTCACAATTTCCCCGAAAGCTAATAAATGTATATTTGAGAAGCTGGAACCAGTGACAGTTTGACACATTTCCTTTAATATGACTTAAACAATTAACTGATTATCAAAATAGTTACTGGCTATTTAATATCTTATGGAAAGACTAATAGCTTAAATCGTCTCGTTGTTTCAGCTCCATAAATGAAAAAGCCATGTACTGCTTGTTATACTGTCACACCATAACTTACAAAAATAAATCAGTCACTTTATTTTGAACTTTGATTCATAAAGCTTCAATTCGGCAGGTTTACTGCATCTAATTAGAATTCAATCCTGTCGGTCAGAAATGAAAATTACCTTTCATTTACAATAAATAACGACACTGAACCCAAACCTTTCTGTCTATGAAAACAAAACCTTCTGTCGTGAGACATTTATGATCAATAATAATAATAATAACAATAATTAAACTACCCAGAATTTGAGAGTTGAACTATGTCTACAATTATACTCCAAGATACCAAAAATGTGATTCCATATGGTGAGAAATGAATATGACTCAAACGGATGGATTTGGCCTCCAGCACAAGCTGAGCATGGCAGCCTGCAGAGAATAAACATTAGCTCTTTATGGCTATCATTATTCAACCAAATACCTGCAGCAAATACAAACAGATAAAGTGACCCAGATTAGAGAGCATACGTTGCCTTGAAATGCAACACTATTTGAAAGGTGTCCACTTTCAGAGGAACACAAACCACCTCAGTCCTCTGGCATGCAACAAGAGTCCTACTGGAGACCTGGAGGGTATAAAGTCCATAAATGCCTCTTAAGGAAAAAACAGAAGAGAACTGTGGCTGGTGGCGAAGGCTTCTGGGTGCACCAGGACAGATACAAAATCATTGTGATTCTAAAGTGGTGAAGAAAGCCACCCAAACCATAATGACAAGCTGAAATGACACAGTAACAAAGGTCACACTCACTGTATAGCTTTCAACAGTGGCTCATGGAAGGAATGTACAACACTTCCCGATATGACTTCATTAGGATGAGCCAGTTCTTCCCGTGTGTAATTAGCGGGAGCTGTTTACTGAGGAAATTAAACTAGACACCATTTACTATATATTGAGTAACGAAGCATTACACTGGTAAAGTAAAGCAAATACATGCAATATGGCATTAAGGATGTGCATGTGTGTCAAAACTGAAAGTGGATGGGTTCTGTTTTTATTGTAAATGTGTTCAACATTGTTTTCTCATCAGGGTTGCTGGGGTGACATTTAAAGCTCCTGTTTCTGATCAAGACACTCTCTTTTGAAAGTGAAGCATTGTGCCTTATGAAAACTAAAGTAGTGAGTTAGCCTACATGTAGCTTATATAGATGGCTACCACATGTGTGGTAAAATAACACAACCTACAAGCTAAATCCAAGCAAACAACAGGGCAACTATCTAAAAGCTAACTGAATTGTCTGGGATGCTGGTGACTGATATTTGGAAATGCTCTTGAAGAATTACATAAACTATCAACCATGAGATTCCTGTGAGATAATCAAATATATAGCCTAATACTTATAGTTTGTTTGGGCACAATTAAACAGATAAAGGCTTCAACTAGGACACACCATTATTATGACTTAATCAATCATGTCATGTGTTATCTAATTATAATCACTTACTCCATAAAATGTCAAAAATAACATCATACCAACATTATAGGTTGTCAGAGCCTGCAACTGATGCCTTAACATTGATTATGTATGGCAGTATGAACATATAGCAGCAGAGGAAAAAAAATCCATTTGCACTAAAATACATAAGCACACAATTCTTTGCATATTTAAAGCTGTAATCAGTGTGTGTGTGTGTGTGTGTGTGTGTGTGTGTGTGTGTGTGTGTGTGTGTGTGTGTGTGTGTGTGTGTTTGATATCTTCATCAAATTGATGATCAAAATTGGAGTTCATCATTTTAGCACTGAAGTCCATTTACCAACAACAACAACAAGAAGGAGTGAAAGCACAGGAACACATTACTCTATAGTCTACTAAACTATAATCTGTATTACTCTATACTGTACAACACTCAACCATACTTTACTACAGTTCACTACTACTCCCTAATCTACTATACTTTACGTGTATTTGTTAAAATACCTTACTGTTATTGTGCAACAGTTACTAAAAGGCTATTTGTCAACTGAACAGATCAGACTTGTCACACAGGCCACTATATTACAATCTGCAGGTCAGTACAATCAATACTATACTACTGAAAGAATAATTTAGGATGAATTAAGAATGTACTACTATATCGTTTGACCCTATAGCACTGACCACTACACTTTACTATACTGCACCATAATGCACTATATACTATACTATACCTCGGCCTGGGCAATACTATTGGTATTGAATCAATATTGTGATATGAGTAAAGATATCTTAATAATATAAAGTGTTGCCTTTTCCTCATTTTAAAGGCTGCATGACAGTGAAGTGGTCATATTTATTGATATCGAGATATTAAATCAAACATATTGTAATATTTGATTTTTCACACTATACAATATACCGTGCTATACTTTACGACACCATACTAAGTGATCTCATAAGACGAGATTGCACTATTCCTTCAGCCGTCTGTCAGAGATTCAAGAGAGCAGAATATAATTCCCGTTCACATCAGACAACTAAAAACATATAGATCTTCCAGGAAGCAATTAAAACAACGGATGATTAATGCATGCACATGTCAGCTCTGATACATGCTGGGATGTTTTTCAGGAAGCCTTTTAAACTGCATGCCCTGTTTTAGTTTCTCTTTTGATGTATTTTAGGAAGCCTTTTGTAACACCTTGACAAAAAATAGCCTTTTGGTTAATTCTGGCATTTATTAATTTGCAATGTCCCTTCTCTCTCGCTCAAATAAACTAAACTAAACATATGTGTAATGCATAATAAGGTATATTAATTTAAGTTTTACATAACTATACAACATTGCACTCTACTATCCTACAGGCCACTAAATCAACTGAACTACATTTACTTATTGAAAACCTTTACTGTAAATGTGCCACAGTTATTTAAAAGCTTATGGTATATCTGTAGTCACTAGACAGATGGCCCACCACACCACAGATATACTATATGAGATTCAACAAACATAGCCAAAAGCTACATTGTCTCAATAAGTACATGATTGTACACTAAATCCATCTAAACTATACTCTACAACATTGTACTAGTGTACTACAGTCCACTATACTAACTGTGTAAGTAAAGTGATAGTTCTCATCTGATCCTGGATAGATGTCACTCTACACAAAATATCACAATAATATAATATAATCTACAACATTCTACTCTTGTCTATGTTGGACAACATACACTGGGTGCTCTGCTTTCTCTCTCACTCACTATATATGAATATATATTATACTAACATCAACTTAACTGTATTCTAAATTACACTAGTCAACACTCTAGTATAGGTCACTACACTCAACTGAAATGTTTTGTTGATTTATTTTACAAACTTTAGTCAGAAGTCCCAGACAGATTTACTCCCTGCACTATATTATGCCATTGTTTAGAGAAAACATGGCCTAATGGACAAAAGTGGTCTATATACATATTTGTATGCTAAAGCCAACTAAAGTATACTCTCTATAACTAAATTATACTCCCTATAACACTAAACCACACTACAAGTCAATATATGTACTATACTATTCTGTGCTGTTATATTATACTAACCTATGCTAATTTCCAGAGTAAACATGGCCCAAAGTGGTCTTTCGACACGTTTGTACACTAAAGTCAACTGAATTATACTCTCAACTACTATACTATGCTGCAGGCCTGTACTGTAAATATGCCACAGTTCAACCAAAGTCTATTACTTTCAACTGTAGTCCTGTACTCAATACTTAGACACAATTGTATACTACACTGTACTTTACTGTACTAGATTTCAGATGAAACGTGACTCAATAGCCACAAGCTAAGTCGTCTCTGGAAACCTGTGTAAAGAAGTCCCTTTGGAAGGCCTGTATTATGTTTAATTGTCTTTTCCTTTTTTAATAACCCCAAATATTTCCAGTCAGAGGACAGCAGGCCCAGTGAGTCTACACGTCCATCTTCGTCATTTGTCATTGACAGCCGCAGGGGGTAGTTTTCACAGCTAAGCCAACAGATGTGGCCATAGGCCTCAACAGAGTAGTGACATAATTTCTGGAAAGGCCAGTACGTTTTAGTTTCTAATAATAAAACGGCTTCCTCGTCCAACAACAACAGAGAGGGACTCGACCTACCGAGCAGCAGCAGCCGATGCGTCTGTTTATACTCCCGTTTCAGCTCCTTCAGCGCCCTGTCAATATTCTTACTGACTTTCTTCGCCTCCTTCTCGGCCTCCTTCTCCTCCACCAGCAATTTGTCCCAGTTTTTCTGCTTTTGGGTGCTAGTCTTTTGCAGCAGCTGTAAGCGTCGGCCGCGGTCCTTCCCTGTCCCCTTGCCGCCTCCTCCGCCGCCGCCGCCTCCTCCGTTTTGTATGAGCACACCGTCGGTACCGGTGTCTCCACGGCGGTGCTCCCCGGCCGGGAGCCTGGCAGGGTCCCCGGGGCGAACCGGACCGCCGCCGCCGCCGCCGCCGCCGCCGCCGCGGAGCGACGACGTCTCCCCGCATCCCCCGGTGTCCTCCGGGCGAGCTCCCACGGCGCGGGTCGGCACGGCGGCGTCCGGAGGCTGGTCCGAGTCCGAGGTCGCGTTGGAGATAGACCCGCTCAGGTCCCCGAAGAGCCGGGGACGCAAACTGTAGCACAGCCCCATGTTGAAACCAATATGTGTCTGTGAATGTGATTTCTCATAAATTAAAATAGCAAAAAAAATAGCAGTTGCGCCACCAGCCCTAACGAGCCATCGTCACATTGGAGCTCTAGCGGTGCGATTTAAGTCCGAAATTGAGCCGAAAATGTGAATGAATTATGCTCCGACATTTGCTATATGTCATTTTGCATTTTCCCCAGTCAGCCTTTGCTTCGTAGTTACTGGATCACCTGATCCTTTAGTGGACACTGCGGGTCCATCTTACCGTAAGTCACCAAAAGCAGGTTAGCAGACACTCGGATCTCCGCGGTCAAATCAGCAGACACACGCATGTTATTGCGCCTTCACACTAAAACCTACGGTAAACGCATTCAAACGGGCCAGATCGGGAGCGAACGAGGGACTTTGCGAAGATTGCGGAAAGTGACACAAAATCCGGTTTTCAAAATAAGATGTCAGCAAAGCGTGTAAATTGCAGAGATGAAATGAATTATATTCACATTAAGTATAATACATGTGACCTGCATCTAGTGAGTAAAGGGAAAATACAACTAAATTGTGCATGAAGTGTCTTTACTCTTTGATTTAAGGGTGAATGAAAATATAATCAAATGCACAATATGATGACTGGTATGTATGTATGTATGTATGTATGTGTGTATGTATGTATGTGTGTGTGTGTGTGTGTGTGTATGTGTTCAGGTCCTTTTTAACCACATCCATAAAAAAATCAAACATCTTAACTGTACCAATTAAGATATTTCACAAAGTAAAAACTCCAAACTGAATTTGTACCTTCAAATAGCTAATTTATGAATTATTTAAGGTTATACAAATGTTTTTCTCAATAATTCCAAGCAATGACTGATGCACCTGTGTTCAGGACATCTCTGAGAAACCTCCACCTGCCTTCATCACCACTCAGCAGAGAGAAGGGTAAAGGATGTGTTTTTTTTATTTTTATTTATTGATCTGTGTTCTTGAGTAAAAGAAGCCTCGTAGGGGCCCGTTGATCTGTGAAGGGATGACCAACTAACGGTTGGACTGTGTGGGCCTGTCAAGGCTACTCTGTGATGGAGAGGGGCTGTCTTTCGACGATGAGCGGCTATATGACCCTGAAGCAGCTGAGGCAGGCAGGTTTGGCAAAGTGCTCCTGGGAAAGAGCAATGCCACTGGGGAGCTGATGGCAAGAGGTGAGTGTGGCTCCAGTAAACATGCCTGAGGGACAAATTGTGTTGTTTTGACTCCAAGCATTAAGCTGATTAAACCCTGAGGGACTGTTGCATCCTCAAATGAAAAATGTAACATTTTGTGTCAAAGGTGTTGCCTTGGAGTGCATCATGTGTGGGCATTTGAAGAATAAATAGGATTTAGGTTAATTAATAAAGACCAACAGTCGCAAAGGCCCTTTTACATTAGGAATATTATTGCTACTATATACACTCACCTAAAGGATTATTAGGAACACCATACTAATACTGTGTTTGACCCCCTTTCGCCTTCAGAACTGCCTTAACGTGGCATTGATTCAGCAAGGTGCTGAAAGCATTCTTTAGAAATGTTGGCCCATATTGATAGGATAGCATCTTGCAGTTGATGGAGATTTGTGGGATGCACATCCAGGGCACGAAACCCCCGTTCCACCACATCCCAAAGATGCTCTATTGGGTTAAGATCTGGTGACTGTGGGGGCCATTTTAGTACAGTGAACTCATTGTCATGTTCAAGAAACCAATTAGGAATGATAGGAGCTTTGTGACATGGTGCATTATCCTGCTGGAAGTAGCCATCAGAGGATGGATACATGGTGGCCATAAAGGGATGGACATGGTCAGAAACAATGCTCAGGTAGGCCGTGGCATTTTAACGATGCCCAATTGGCACTAAGGGGCCTAAAGTGTGCCAAGAAAACATCCCCCACACCATTACACCACCACCACCAGCCTGCACAGTGGTAACAAGGCATGATGGATCCATGTTCTCATTCTGTTTACGCCAAATTCTGACTCTACCATCTGAATGTCTCAACAGAAATCGAGACTCATCAGACCAGGCAACATTTTTCTGTCTTCAACTGTCCAATTTTGGTGAGCTCTTGCAAGTTGTAGCCTCTTGTTCTTGTTTGTACTGGAGAGGAGTGGTACCCGGTGGTGTCTTCTGCTGTTGTAGCCCATCCGCCTCAAGGTTGTGCGTGTTGTGGCTTCACAAATGCTTTTCTGCATACCTTGGTTGTAACGAGTGGTTATTTCAGTCAAAGTTGCTCTTCTATCAGCTCGAATCAGTCGGCCCATTCTCCTCTGACCTCTAGCATCAACAAGGCATTTTCGCCCACAGAACTGCCGCATACTGGATGTTTTTCCCTTTTCACACCATTCTTTGTAAACCCTAGAAATGGTTGTGCGTGAAAATCCCAGTAACTGAGCAGATTGTGAAATACTCAGACCGGCCCGTCTGGCACCAACAACCATGCCAAGCTCAAAACTGCTTAAATCACCTTTCTTTCCCATTCTGACATTCAGTTTGGAGTTCAGGAGATTGTCTTGACCAGGACCACACCCCTAAATGCATTGAAGCAACTGCCATGTGATTGATTGATTAGATAATTGCATTAATGAGAAATTGAACAGGTGTTCCTAATAATCCTTTAGGTGAGTGTATTGTCACACTGACATTATTTGCCTGTAGACCACATTTGAAGGATTTGATGTTTCAGATTGGCAAGAAATTAACTATGAATGTTACACGAGACTGCTTCAGGCACTGTTTGTAAATGTAAAGTTATAGTGCAAGCTGATACTACTGATAAAAGTGAAGGAAGTGAAAGCACACTACATAGTGTTGCTCCTGGAGTATGGAACAAAATACATTAAATGATGTACCTTTAAATATTACTATATTACATAGAGATCAACTCATGTTATAATGGGCACCAGTGATGCAAAATCTTCGAAGGCCATAGTCACCATAAGGAGCTCGCAGTATTATTATTATTAGTGGCTTTTATATCTCCATGCACATGTGTATTGAAAGAAAACTCAAACGATATGGCTCAAATCAAAAAACTGAATAATAAAAACAGAAGTAAACCAGAGACAGATAACTTTGTGTTATATATATTCTGAGCAATTGATCCTTCAAATAACAAAATTAAAAACATTGTTTTGGTACTTTGTGTGTATCTTTTATGGCTCATGTTTCTAATTATTATTAATACACAGTATAGATATTAGTAATAAACAGTATAGATATTATAAACTAGCCTGATAAGCAGTATCTCTAAAAAAAAGTCATGCAAGTCTGTTTTTTCCCCAACAGGTTGAATAGGAGGTTTTATTCTTGGGATGAGTGCATGAAACTTAGAGAGGTGCAGGTGAGAATAATTATGGTTAGACAAGAAATCTCCACTAGTTGGAGCTTTCAGATACAGTATGTAATTCAATTCAATTCAATGTATTTTGTACAGCCCAAAATCAACATCGTCTGTCCCGGGGGCCTCACATCAGTTCAGGAAAAACTCCCCCCCAAAAAACTTTAACGTGGAGGAAAAAAAGGAAGAAACCTTCGGGTTAGCAACAGAGGAGGATCCCTCTCCCCGGATGGACAGAGGTACAATAGATGTCATGTGTACAGAAGGAACAACATAACAGAGTTTAGACACATTCAATGCATATGTTGTAATTATTCATATATTGAGAGTAGTAGACATGATGAAAAAGTTACGACTTCCAATAATAATAGCATTGTAAGCAATAACTGCCATATTTGGCAATAATATAATTTTAAACAGCTAATCTTTCTGCTTGTATTTGCAATAGTCATGTATTGTAGTAAACAAGTAAATCAAATTATATCTAAGATATACCACATACATATATACTTGACATTTTAAGGTCCAATCAGTACTGTTTTAACAATATTAGGTATATTAACATATTATTAAAACATTTGAATTATAAATAAACTAAGTTATAAATGAGCATCAATCCTACTGTAACTCTAGTCTTAACTTAAACAGGCAAGACGTGTCTGCTTCAAAATGTAATTTTCAATTCTGTTGACTTAATGAGTGAGAAAGTGTTACATTGACATTACTGTGTATGAAACAACACTGACAATCAAACTATATTTGGCATGTAATGTTTTTTTACATCAGCTTTTTGGAGATGATACACTATACTGAAGTATTTAACTCTATTGTATGTGTCTCCTAAATACTTTTAGTTGTCAGTCACTGAAGATGCCAATGTGGTGAAACTATTTGAACATTTACCTCTATTTACCTCTAAAACAAATACCTCTACTTTGACTTTGAGTATTTGAAAGAAAACCTCTATCAGTTCATGACAGAAAGGTAAGAACAAATCCAACAGCAACATTTATTTTTTTGGTATAATTCTGCAATTATCTGGGTCAGATTGAGTCATCATGTGTTGGTCTTGGTTTTTACAGAAATAAGGTGTTCCCTGAGTCAGTCTACAGACACATGATATTTCAGATATTACAGGGACTGTCCTTCATTCATAAGCATGGTAGGTGACTTACCATGTTAAATTATGGTAAGTCCCTACCATGAATAACTGCAACAAGGTCCTGGTGTCTTTTTCTGTCTTGCTGTGTTATCAAGCTGTCAGCACTGTCCTTGTATAAATAGTTCATAAGTGAGCAAACAACGAAACTAAAACTAAAAAGCAGCATGAATGGTGGACATAAGACATCAAGCATCACAGAATTTGCTCCAGCCAGAAATGACTCACTGCTCCTGTGAGAAGAGGAGGTGTGAGTTGTACCAAAGCTCAACCGAACAGGTTTATCTCTCTTCTATCAGCAATCGGTTTAGTGCTTGTTGGTACCGGTGTCTTTCCATCTTTAATAAGGCATGATTTTTTGTTGATAGTGTTTTTCTTTTCATACCCTCTTTCTTTCTTTCTTTCTTTCTTTTATCTTTTTTTCTACCTTTGCCAGAGAAGATAAGATGTTTTCTGAAAATTAGAAAAGGAACATTCTGTTCCAAGTCTGGCTTAGCTTTTGTGCTAAGAGACTCCTGCTGTCTTTCACTTTTCCTTTCCAAGGCTTGGCTTGTCTGTGATTTGTCAGGAACATATTTGTTTTGGTCATATATGTTTTAACTCTGTGTTTCAAATCTTTATAAATTTGACCAAATTGTGGTCTGCATCAATAGAGAGTCACGTAAAGTGCTAGGGGTTGTAATAGTGGAAGAAACTTAGAGGCAATAACTATTTTGTTTGAGAAAATAATGCAAATTGAGACAAACATCAGTATCAGCACAGGTTTAGTTGACGGTCTCGTGTCTTGCAGGGTATTTCCGTCGTCACATGAAACCGTAGAGCCTGCTCTTCATGGACCTAGAGCTGGTTAGGATTGCTGATTTTGGACAAGCCAGAGAAATCCGTTCGCGTCCACCTAACACTAATTATGTGTCCACAAGATGATGAGACAAATCTTTCTCCAAGATCAGAGCAATTTACAAGTTCCTGATAAACCGTAAAGAAATTCTACCTTTATTGTAATGGGATGAAAGCAGATATCTCAGAGACCGACGTTGACACTTGAAACATTTCAAACTAATACTATCTACATCGTCAGACACCATGTAGATACTTCTTTAGTAATTTGACTGAACCGACCACGCATCATGGCGGAGCTCTGCACACTCAGACCCCTGTTCCCTGGAAAAAGGGAGGTGGACTAGAGCTTAAAGATCTGCAAGGTGCTGGGAACGCTGAAGAAGGTGAACCATCAAAACAAGGTGTAACATGTTATGGTTCTGCCGTCATCGTGGACATATCTTTTAAATCATGGTGACATCCTCTCTGCTTGGGCCCTTGACATTCTATGGTGCTAACATCAAACTATTTATCTAATTTTGTTGTTGTTCTTGTGACGCATTAGTGACTCGTTGCTTTCTCTTGTGTCTCATAACATCCGTCAGACTGGCCTGAGGGCAGCAACCTGGCCACATCGATGAACTTCTGCTTCCCAGAGTGCATCCAGCCTCAGACCTCTGATCCCCAACGCCAGCAACAGGGCAATCACACTGATGGAATAAATGCTGCAGTGGGACCCTGTAAAAAGACCAAGCGATGCTCGGGTACATTTAAAAAGCAATACATTTTTAACACAGATTGGTAAGAATAAACATATAAACATTAGAGTGAAGGCAACTGACCGTTGAGGTGGCACTGTTTGTTTTACGTTGCTTTGGTGAATCCTTTTTTTCTTAGCACCTTTGACTACCTTGAGTGCATCTATTTTTAGCATGGGAGGCCCAAGTGAGAATCAATCACCCTACCTTTGCAGTTACTGTAATAGCGAACCTGTGATATATGTGTACTGCTGAGGCAATGCAGCTCCACTAACTTCATTCAAGAGGCAGACTTCTCCACTGGTGAAGCTTGAAAATTACCAAAAGTTTCATGTGCTCCACATATTTAGGAATTTATTTTTGCATTTCAGCTTGTAGCAGCATGAGAAAAGTGCAGTTGTGGTTTGTCTTATTAGTCCTTACAAGATATATTTCTTGAAATCATATTCCATGTTATATAAACAAGAACCAGTTGCCTTTACTTTCATTTTGATATGGCTCATTTTACTATTTAATGTATCATATTTTTAGATGTATTGTCCTCATAATTACTATGTTGTTTTATGTTGCAAAGTTCTCATTCATTAAAAATCTAAAACTGGAGCTAAAATTGAAACAAAATGTGGATATTTTCCCTTTGGTTTGTACTGTTTGTGTTCCAGGCTCTAGTATCCATACTTCACTGTCGGCCCGGCGGGGGTAGAAACAAAGGGATTTAGAATCAATGAAGCCAAACACAAAACCAGCAACAACCAAATTCCACAATGAGACCTTCTTGGGACTTCATGTTTTTCTTCTTTGTATGTTAATGTTAAAGCAAACAAAGAGCAGCTCTGTCGATGATAAGAACGCTGACGCTGGAGTCTACATAAAAAAAACACCATCAGCTCTGTGAAGGACAGGGCGGGGTCAGACCCTGTCACGATGTTGGTTTGTCTGGTGTCCTGTCTTATTGTGAAGTCCTTGTCTTGTGTGTCCTCTGTGTTCCTGCACTTCCTCCCTTGTGATTGTCCGTGATTGTCTGTCTACCCTGTTCCCTGATTGTGCATTCCTTTCACCTGTGCTGCCCTCAGTGTTTCCACCTGTTCCTCGTTACCCTCCTCTTGTATTTAAACCCTGTTTGTCTTCTGTCCCCTTGTCGGATTGTACACAAAAATCACACTAAACTGTTTCCTTGGCCTCTGCAAAACATTTGATTTCCTTTGCCTCCCAAAGGAGTGTTCAATTTACATTTCTAAATATGACTTGCTTATGTTTCACAGATAGACCCAAAACTATACTCTGAACACTAAAATTGAAAACTAGCAATAACGCACACAAATCTGAGAAATTAAGAAATGAATAGTACATATAGGTGATATTTAAAAAGTGGCCTAAAACCAGTGAAGGAAGATAAAAGACCAACAGACAAGAAAAATAATCAGATTAGATCATAATTGATGAATTAATTCTGAGCCGTTTCTTCTTTTCAGACATGCATCAGAAGGCATCTGTTCCTTAGGAGGCATAGACAAATGTCCTCTGGGGTTTCCTCTAAGTGATGGTAAAAAGATTTTAGGACACATGTGAGAACTTGATGTGTAGTGCTGATACATCTTTAGAGAAGCAGGTGAGAGTGGTGTACATGTTTCACCATGAAATGCAGAATAATTACACATTACAGGATTCCCTTTCAAGAGTCACAATTTTATTTTAAAGTGTTAAATTTCTTTGGTGCTTTAGGGGAATTATTCTGAAACCATGGTGTGTGTTTTCTGGTTGTTCTGACCTGATGCAGCAAACGTCCCTTCTGATATTGTAAATATGCTTATAATTGTTAGAACATACAAATTGTGAGGCATTTGAGTTCTACAAAGTTAGAAATAGCTTCCAACAAAACCCCCTCACCTAAACTGGAGCTGTCAAATGAAGGTATACAACAAGAATCAGCACTCGTAGCACAAGACATGCAGCTTGACGTCGCTTTTCAAGACACACACTTTCCCTCTCTCTCGTGATAATTTCCCAGAATACAAAGGTGGGAGGAGCAGACCTCTCAATCCCAACGCTACAGGGAAGAACACGTTTCCAAGGAGCGCAATCATCGACCCTGTAACCGGACGAGTAGACTGGACTGCCAAATACGGAGGTCACAAGTACACAGCAGTCTGCTCTACCAGTGACTCATGGGAAAAGTTCCCACTGTGAAGTGTTTCCTGCTAGTCTGTTGTTACATTTGACAAGCTATTACAAATTGTTCAGTGTTTTACTAATGTCCCATAACTTCTAGGGCCAGTGTTTTTTATAGTAAAGTTTTTATTTAAGTGGGTGCATTTATTGTTTTAACAGCAGCTGATACATGTACAGACTAACAACTATTGTTTCTAGTTTTATATTACTCGAAAAAATAATACAGAACCAGACTGTAATAGAAAGCCACATGGGAGCACAAATTATATATTTGTATGTAAAACAAATATACAAATGCACAGAAAAAGGTATATTAAGAGATTTTTAAGATTTAGGTGATAATCTTCACCAGCGTCAGTTCACTGAAAAGAGACATTTAAATCAGAAAATGTTGAAAAAGGAAATTGGTTCATTTTTGTTTGTCTCTGGTTTAACAATCAGAAGTAGCATCTGAAAAGAAAGACTTGTGTATTACCTCGCTAATGTCGTTAAACCAGCTGGCTTGAACTTCCAGGAGTTGAGAAATCTCAGCATAAAGGTAAATAACCACCGAACAAATGATAATGACTACTGTGCCTTACTTTGTAGTGCACCTAGCTACTATGTGGAGAAATAAATGAAATGTGACCAGAGGTCATCATATCCGAGGTTTAACTTTAACCTAAGGACAGAGCTCCTGTCACTTTTTATTTTTATTTATAATTATGGTGAGTTTATGAAGGCAGCACTATCATAAGCTGTCACATCTGACAGTTAACCTTTCATCCAGAAATAGGGTGAACAATTATCTGAAACTGAAGAATTAAATTCAATGTACAGTAACAACTAATGCAGAACAAATCCACTCCTTGCAAGCAGTACATAGTAACCTCAGTTTGTCTATATGACACATATGACACAAGTTCAGGCATCAAAAAGTATTTTAACTACACACACAGAAACCACAGTGTTTTTTACAGGTAATATTAGCAATGATTTGATAAGGCTGAAAACAAGCATCACGATGTAAGTATGACACAATGATGTTGAATGCCTACAAAGCACAGTAAATGAGAGTCACATGTCTGAAGTAATAGTTTCTAATATATTACGTTTTCGGAAAATGATCACATGTAGGTATGAGACGTGACCTCTGCATTTAACTCATCTTGAGCATTCGGAGCAGTGGGCTGCGTGTCGTGCCTGGGGAAGGACTTGGGCTTCACTGGGGTTCTTCTGAGCCAGCACCGCTCCCAACATTTCAATTCTATCAATGTGCCAAATCCTGTGATAACCAAAGAGAGACAAAATAGTGTATAGTACATATAATGCACACTATATATAGTGTGCATTTAGTCTTGAATTCAACTAACTACATTTTCTGCTGTTGCAATGTGAGTAATCTACGCTAAAGCAAACTGAGACATTGTGAGTAATCAAAGACCAGTTTTGCTTTTCTCACCCAGCCAAGAGATTCATTTAAACAGCGAGCGCACCACCAGAAGTGAGTTCCTTATTGTATTTGGCAGAGCCGATGCCGAAGCCTGAGGAGGCCGGGGCGCTTTCCAGACATGCTGTACATAGTTGTGATTGGCCGCTGTCAGCCAGATGATGCATTCCTGAACTTGTGGCCATATGGCTTTCACAGCCAAAGGGCCGTTGTTGCACAATACAGAGATTATGTGGTAGAGTTTAACAGTCCTGAGAGATCCCTTATTCATAGAATTATCTTTCACTTAATTGTTCATTTGGATTGTCATTTAATAATGTTATTTTAGTATTTACACAATACTTCCGGGTTTAAACAATATAAGATGATATAAAATGCCTCAGTTGAGAGCTTTGAGTTGAAGCTCCCATGGCGATAGTCTGTATGACATTTGGAGCAGTAATCCAATAGTGCAGGGTATTTGTTTACACTACATCTAAGTGTCTGTTGACAGGAAGAAAACCCCCCATCTTAATTGCATCACTTTTCAATATAATTTCTGTGTTAAAGATACATTGTACTGTCGGTGGAATGTCTCATTCATTCAGATATTTTCTGAGAGGAGAATAAACTGCTTTGTATTGAAGATGGAAGGATTAGATGACGTGAGAAGCTGATGGTCTCCGATTGAGCTCGACACCCTTTGCTGGCACCTGTCACTCTTTTATCACGAGGACAAACTGCCCGTCCTTTGGCTCTAAGTGCTGATGGGAGCGTTGACTGAATTAACAGAAGCTGTGGAGGGTAGTTCCGTTTGGTCCTCGTCATCTCTTCTTACTCTCCTCTTGAAACTCCCTAAACTCCCAGAGCGCCTTTGTAGTTAAAGATAGGAAACGCAAGGCTCCAGCATGGAGAGTAAAGTTAAAGCCATGGAGAACTGTGTCACTGGCTGGGACATTTGGCTCCTCAACAGCATGTGTCTGGTGGCCTCCTACCTCTGGAGCCGGCTGCGGGATTTACTCTGCTGCAGGAGGAAGCTCAGAGCATCCACTTCATCTGCCATTCAGGTACATAGTGGCTGTTTGACTCGTTGAATGACACACACACATTAGCTGAGGAACACTCACACATTGTGTGTGTGTGTGTATGCGCTCTAAATGTTACTGAGATAGACTATTATAATTAGTACATGTCCGTACTTGCACAGCTACACTATATTTATTAGTATTTTATGTAAACAAGTTTAGCTGTTTTGATTTAATTGATATTTATTTCTTGTCTACTTATATTACTTTACATTTCAGTTTTGTCTGATGTCTTCTTTTTTTACCGGTATATTAAACCATTTTTGGGTTGTCTTTAAGATACATTTTGTAAGTGTATTATCTGCTTACCCTTGCACTCACTTTTCCCACGTTATCCTCCAGCTAAATGTTACATTTAATTTAATTAGTTAGCCCAACATATGGTGGGTAATCCTTCCAGCAGTAATGTGGTGCTTAGTATTTAAAGGAAAGATGAGACTGGTAATCGTGTAATGCGTGTTTTACTCCGTTAAGGACCGCAGCAGGAAGAATAAAACATGAGACCAGGAGTTGATGGTGTTTATGAGTGCAGAGTTTAGAGAATCTGCTATGGAGGTACAACCAGCTCTAACGAAGCGTGACAGTTTTAGTAGTGTGTTGCTGCCATCTAGTGATTTCTGCTTTGCTACTGTGATTGGTGTATTAATACAATGGTGACATGGCATGTGGTGGGAAACGCAACAGACTAAAAACCTTATAAGATCAGGGCAAGAGCGCTTCTGCTGATATTCACCTGAGGAGTTCTGTTCCAGTTATTTGCCTCTATCAAAACATTTAGTTATGTCTCAGTCTCACTGTACCTGTTTCACATATAATGCTAATTAATGCAGAGATAATAAATAAACATTACACATCTAAATACACACTCTGTCTTAATGCTGTCAGACATTACAGAGACAAGCCGACAGCACCTCTCGTTTCCATTGCCCTCTTGGCATTCAGGAGATCCACACTGACATCTACAAGAATGTGCCTAAGCTTTCTTTGCATTCTGCCACTAACCTTTAATACCCTCCGACATCCTCAATGTAAAGCGCTTCCTAAATTTCCACACCGATAATAATAGTGTATCATGGAATATCTTCCTCAAGTACAGGCCTCACTGTACTTGAGGAAGATGAAAAAGTGAAGCCTCATAACCTACTCATGAATATATCCTTTAAAACATCAGCAGGTGTGCTTCATCACCTACATGTGGTAACTGTGAGTAAATGTGTTTGACAATATAGCTCAAAATCAAAAGCAGACAATGGATTATAAAATATTTTGTATTGTTGCCCATCTCATGTTCCATTGTCATTTATCTTAAGTGACCAAGTAAGTCCAGATATAAAACAGTCCATGAACAATAAAACAGATTGATTATTTTTCTACTTTATTTTCCAACGCTCTTCCCTTCTTCTTCTTTTTGGGCTTGCTCTCATCTTCTAGAATAACTTCTTCTGCTGCAATTCGGACTCTCTTCGTCTTTGAAAGCTCCTGAGCGAGTTCTGTGCACAGAAACAAATGGATGTATCTGGACTTTAGAAAGAGAAAGCTGAACCACCCACAGTGCATCCCTATCAACATTACAACCCCAAAAGATAGGACAGGCGTTTGCAAGACAGCTACCTTTAGCTGTTGTTGCCTCAGCTGCAGGTTCCTCAGCGGTCTGCTGCACTGATGAAGGTTTCCACACAGCCAGGCACGTCAGTCTGGCTGTTGTGTTCACTTCCCCGAGGAGAGTGGGAGACTCCAGCTCCTGTTGGACAGTGCATTGCTGGATTAACCTCGGCTCGGCAGGTAGCAACAGTGTTGTTTTGCTAATCTTTGTATTTGTTCTTATAAATGGTTTTGTATGCCTGATTGTTACTACACATCTGATTATATATTAAAATGTTATTTTAGTTATTATTGCGTTTAAAATAACTTTGATATTCTGCTATGCAAAGTTGAATATGTCAATAGGTAATGACTAAGGGATATTATATTTTAAAACATAATCTGTGGCTGGAAATGTAAATTTGGTTGAAGTAACAAGTACATGGCTTCCGTTCAAATGTTCATGAATAACACGAGACATGCCTCTTTTAGATGGAGTTTCCACATTTTGATGAATCCGTCGTTTGAAGCCGTTACCAGCACGCAGTAATCCTCCATCATGAAACTGTCAATCGCTTTCACTCTATAATCACAAAATAAGTTTGTTCACTTATCACAAATGCATCTCCAAAATGATTGATATACATGAATCTCCAAAGTAAATAGAAATTAAAAAAACATTGTGAATTTACCTGGTTTCATGAGCCTTAAACTCACACACCCATTCCTCTTTGCCCAGATCACAAAACCTCACAATTTCATCGTCTCCTGCGACAGCCAGGATAGAGTTCTGAAATACAAGCAGGATTATATTTACTTTAAAACAATGTTGCTTATTCCTGTCATATCTCAGTTTAAAAGCAGATACTAATCAACTTAACCACAACAATCTCAATATCATATTGACTATATTGATATAGTCTAGTAACGTTAGGCAGCTACTGTTTACTATTATTTTCTAAAAATACTTATTATCTGTATATTGGTACTTTCTACTATTGCACTTCTGGTTGGATGCTAAACTGCATTTCGTTGCGCTGTAGTTGTACATGTGTAATGACAATAAAGTTGACTCTAATCTAATATATAAATAAATATCAGGGCGGGTTTCAGAGAACTCACATTTAAGAACTTAATGGACGAGATCCTCGTGGGGTTTGTGACTGTTACGATCACAGAGGCTGTCTCCAGGTCGTAGAGGTTCACTTTATCCTTCACCACGGCCACATATTTATCCCCGGCTGGAGACCACCTGACAATGGATGCATCTGTTAAAAGGGTTTGGGGAAAAAAGTTTAAAGCAATTTCAAACATACTAGTATTATTAAAAGAACTTAAACACTCAGGGGAGGCTTACTCTGCTTTATGTTTTTGATGAAAGCCGATCTTCCGTTAATTAGATTCCATGTTCTAAAAGGATACAAAAACAAAAAACAGATGCAAGAGTACTTTTTGAATCCTTGATAAATTAATTGTCTGCTGCCCAGACTTCCCAGCAGAGCTGTGAAATGTACCTGAGAGTCTTATCTGTCCCAACTGAAAGTGCAAGTTTCCCAGACGGATGGACGGACAGCGATGTGACATGACCTCTGAGGAAGACAAGATAAAGTTATTTCAACCCGTCCCATCCACCTAAATACAAGACAATAATCACACAAACGTGACCATCTCAGGGCTTCAGCAGCGTCTATCTCATGTGTGCTTACTGGTGAGCTTTGATGGATTTCAGACACTCCCACTTCTTTCTGCTCCACACACAAATGAGTCCATCCTCTCCTCCGCTCAGTAAATGAGACGTCCCATAAAACTCCAGGCAGGTGATTGTGCCTGTGAAACACAAGGAATATAGGGGTCAGCTGTGAAGGCCACAAGCGCGTGTCTTTCTTTGATGACATTTTATACAAATGAATTAAATCCATTAAGACGTTGAATTTAAAACGGCGAAGAGTGAGGCAAAAAAAGTTTGCTATGATACCTATCCCAGAAATTGGCAATGTAGTCAAGAGAACGTGGCATGAAATAGTCGGAGAGAAGGGAAAAAGCTACTGGTTTCCAACAAATAACGGGATTGCTGGGTTCTAAACAACTATAAACCTGAAAACTCAGAAAAATTCAATTAAATAAAATGTATTACGTTTCTTTTACAAAAGGCCTTCTCTAAAAAACAAACTTATTAGATCAGAAGGGACTCAAGTAATTATTTCTACATCATTAGATCAGAGGGGACATGTCATTATTTATATGTTACTGTGACGTATCAGAATCCCATACAAAAAGAATGTCAAGTTCACAAATATGCAGCAGTTTTATCAAGAAATACACTTTTTTATTTTACTAAATGTATTTTCTCATGGTCTTTGCCTTTCTAACCGTGCACACGTCCTCCATCTCTACTGCATCTTTGATATTTTATTTTATTTTTATCAAGAAATACACTTTTTTATTTTACTAAATGTATTTTCTCATGGTCTTTGCCTTTCTAACCGTGCACACGTCCTCCATCTCTACTGCATCTTTGATATTTTCACGTTAAAAGGTGGATGACGTCACATGAATGTAACCACGGGCTACGGGCATTTTTAGGAAGCCTCCGTGGGAATCAAACGAGAAATCTGAGCTCCGCTGAGCCACACGAGGCTGCTCGTCTCACCGTCGTGATGCAGCAGGACTCCGTGCTCCGTCCTCTTCTTCATGTCGTACAGCTGGATCGTCTCATCTTTGCTTCCTGTGGCAACAAACCTCTCGCTGGCGGCCGCCGCCGATATGGAGGCTGTGTGGGCGTGATGTGTGAAGCCCGCCTCGGTTGTCCACTCCTGCACGCGGACAAAAACACACAACTCATTCGTGGATTCTTTGCAATAACTTAAATGTTGAACCTGGGAGAAAATAAAGTTTAGTTTACGCCAGACCATTCATGGATATTAACGTGTACGCACAACTACAAAACAGTCCGACTTACTTTCTCGTCGGTTTTTACTCGGTAACCAAAGGCTATCTGCTCGTAGCTCCCAGCGATCAGTTCCAGTACAGCTGCCATGCTCAGTGCTAAGCTAGCCGGCTAGTTGGCTTTCTTTAAACTTCCGTTGTTTTCTGTCACTTGATTTGGGCAACCGCTAATAGCAGCGAGCAAGAGTCCAAGCAGGGACCTACACGAGAAACCTCGAGACGATAAACATCGTGGTGAAGCTATTCAAATATGAATATCCACTAGCTATTTTTTGCCAAATCCACTTCCAGGTCCAAAACAACACGTGCGGCTGTTGCGCTTGCGCAAAGTCGACTTCCTCCTGTCTGGTAAGGAGTAGTTTTCAGAATAAAAACCAATGTGTTTTTTAAGTGTTTTTTTTTTGTTATTGTAACTTTTCAGGTATGTAGTAATTCTTCAAATAAAACAGTTAAAAATTGGAGAAGGATGTGCATAGTCTAAATTTGAGCGTGAAAAATGAGGAGTTGAGACTTTTTAAAAAAAAAAATATTTAATGGTTAATGACTAGGGTGTGAATAATTAGTACTATAGGTGTGCGTGTGTGTGTTTTTACATTTTATTAATTGGTGATTCTGAAAAATAACTTAACATTTCATTTAAATTACATTAGAATAGAATATCATTCACTAAAGTTAATATTGTAGAGTTGGGAAACAGCGAGACAGTAGGCGTAGTTGCAGTCGAGATAGTTTACTCAAGCTCCACATAAAATGTACAATACTTGTGCAGTACTATAGCGGCAGCGCAAAACCCCACGCTTCCCGGAAACCAAACCAAAAAACCAACCCAGACCCCGGAAACCCCACCAGCTCTTAAAGGCACAGTAGCCCTTAGGTGAATGTCTCTCACAGTCCGTATGTGGGTCACCACAATATTCACTTGTGTTTTTTAAATTATACATATTTGTGAGTTAATAATTTTCTATCTATAAATGATTTTGTTTGTTGTTTTTAACTAATCCTAACCCTTGTTAAAACATCACGTTTCTCATATCTTTAATAATTTAATTCAGTCCAGAACAACTTCAAAACCTTAAATTGATTCATTTAGATGCAGACATTAAGACAAAACGTTCAATAAAACTCCGTCCAAGTGTTTTTCTCTTTTGCATAGTGGACATCTAGGACAAGCACAATGTATTCACAGTAAGCCCACTGTTCATGATTAATATACACATAATACATCTACAGGATGAGGTCTGCCCATGTTATGACCGAGCGGGGTGCGGGCGTCTTTGGCTGTTGTAATTGGTTAACCTTTGAAACGTCATGATTAACGCCTCAGATAACTGTCCACATGAAACGGTAGTTTTTCTGAGAAGATTAGATGTATTAGATTAACTTTTTCTTCCCACTGAACGGAGTCATGGCACGAAGGTAGGCTTTAGTAAAAAAAATAGCAGATACATCAGAAAGACTTATCTTTAAATAGTTGTTTTTTTCACTTCCTGTTATGTGCATGCTTCTCATTTTTTGATTGGTGACACTTTTAACACATTTCTCAACGCTTTGTTTCTACTCAAAACAAAAATATTTGATGTAAACATGCAGCCAAATTGTACCACAATTCTTCTCAGGATCCTTCCTGATGTTAATAAGTGAAGTTTTTCGGTTTTGTTTCTAAAATATAATTCAGACCAACAGCTGTTCTCAGTGCAGATTGCAGGTTTGTAGAGTGATGTCTGGATGTTAGAGTGTGTTTGTATGTGAGAGCTGCAGGGTCTGGTTGTGATTAGTGGGTTCAGATGAACAACAGGACAAGACTAGATTCGAAACAGACTCTGCTGCAATAAAAGTGTGTAGCTGTCTTCCCTCGTGATATTCTCAACTGTAGCCATGCAGGCTAAATTAAGAACAGAGAAGTGTCTGTATTAGTGTGACTTTTTCCTGTAATTTGCTTCTTACTCAAACATCTGCTGTTCTGTTTATATGGCAGGAGGGGTTTGGCATTGGTTATACTTCTAATGGCATTTTGACATGACAATATAGAGTGAAGATGAGATTGAGCATGAACAGAAGGATGCCATTTATTATGGTCTCACGTCATACCCTGAATCCTATTTGTTTAGCAAAGTGTTAGTGGGACCATAAAACAACATCTGAACGTTTCATGTTAGAACCTACGTTTAGAGTTGTAACATTATGATGGAGCTGGGGTCTTTTTGTGGAGCCATGGTTTTCCCAACTGGTCTGTCAGTTTTTCCTCCTGCCTGGTATTGTGTCTTCTAACTAAATAAAACACCAAAACGGGTCCCTGGGAACAAAGTAATAAAACAGCAGAAGGCCTCCAGCTGCTGTAGGGGCTTCAGTCAAGACTCTACATAGCAATTGTAAATTAAAGCATTTGTAGGCGGTTTCGCTTTCATCCGTCAGAGAACCTGCAACATTGACTAAGTTTTAATGTAAAGCTGAGATGCATTAAGCCTTTTATTAATATGCTTTAAAAAGAAAACAGCAATGAAATAATCAACATGCAAGATGACCGTTGAAATCTACAATACTCAATATAACTTGATACATGTTTGAGTTGCTTCACTCTTGATTAGACAAATGTTGAGATCAAATTGTAGCTGCATTTGTTTGAAAAGCTCATTTCACCAGACAAAAAAAACATTATTCCTCTTCCCCATTTGTGGTCTCGAAGATAGTCTGGTTTTATTTGCAGGGGTTTTGCGATTTCTGCTGCCTCAAAATCAGATAAAATCAAAACTTCCAGCATGGACACAGCTATAGGTAAACGTTTTTCTTGTGTGACAAAGTGACCCATAACTTCCAAGCAATGCTATTACTATACCATCAAACCCCATACGCAGTACTTCATACATAAAAGGTGTGAAATAACAATCAAGAAACATGTTGAAAATCACAAGCTTTTATCTACTGAGCCACAGGAAGTGTGCAATACATGCAGAGTTTTGGTGTATTACTGCAACTTCCTGTTAACTTTAATCAAGCATCACATTCTGACAAGAAGGTAACATGATGAGTAGGCCGTTTCCTAAATGTCACTATTTGATTAGTTTAACTGATGAATTCATCAGTCATGGTAAAACAAGGGAGCTCTTTCAAACTCTGTGAAACACAAACAAAGAAACAAACCTCTCCTTCATCATTAATTCCTTCCGTCCCAGGCTACAATGTGCAGCAGGACACTGAGTCACAGTAGCTGCTGTGGAGGAACAGCATCGGCTTTGGTAGATTACCTCCACTCTAGTGTTGAACACCGGAGCCCCCTCCTGATCACGTTGTACACCCACGTCTGCTATCCCAAACATGTTGTGCAATTTGCAGATGACACTTCCGTCATCGGCCCGATGAGACTTCATATAGAGAGGAAATCAACAACCTTAGGAAGACACACACCCCGTCTACATCAATAGAGCTGAGGTGGAGCAAGTTAACAGCTTTAAGTTCCTCGGAATCAGCATCACAAACAACCTGAATGGTCATCACACATCTCCATCCTGGTGAAACAAGCTCATAAACAGCTGTATTTCTTAAGTAAACTTAAGTAGGTAAAACATTTTAAAATCTTTGAATGTGAAATTTGACAAATGGCTGCTTTTGGAAAAGAGCATGCAGGTCAGGCAAAGAACACATACATGTGCTTATTTCTTTACACCAAAGAATTTTCAGAGAAGACGTGTTTCATTTAATCTCACTGTGTGTCACACTCTTAGTGAGACACTTGAACAGAAACATCCTTAATGTTATTAGTAATACATGTGCCTTTCCCACTGTCACAAGTTAAAATGTCTGATATGAAAAAGGACCATTGTCTTTTAATCTCTTCCTTAAAAACACGGTTGGAGCAGATTCAGTGTCAATGTCATAAACAATTGATATAAATTGGATTGAACCATTTCTGTTTTTTATACCACTGCTATTCTTAATTCACTGCATTTACTTGTTTTGCCATTCCACAGTCAACAAGCCAATCAGGAGCTCACTGAAGTGCTGAACCAACTCTGGTGCCTGGATACCAACCGCCTCAAACCAGAGACTGATTACATCATTTCCCTGCAGGTCAGTATAAGTCTGCCTTTATCGCTTCTCGTCAATGCAAAACACTCAGAGATACGTGCAAAACATGCAAACCCCATGCAGTCATTTTTCTTCCCTTTTGCAGTTACAAGTTGATGTCTGTCTGTGTATTTATGCTTAGGGGAGAGCAGGCTATGTGGCACAGGGCAGCAACTATGCCAGAGACCGGGCCAGGGCTCCGCTCTTCACATATGTCAACGAAGACAAACTCAAGGGAATCGAGACATATTTACGTGAGAAGCAGTTAATTTCCCCCCATTGCACTCATTTTGCTCGAACCACCAACAGTATTCAAACATGCATCCGTTTTTTAATGCAGATTTCATCAACTTGCTGGACAACTACGAGTCGTCCACAGGTGTTTCAGAGAAGGTGACGTCAGAGGAGCTCCAAGAGAACAGGCTCTTTATCGATTCCATGATGGAGACCGATGTCATGAAGGTGCAGTGGCTGTGAAAGAGAGCGATTCCTCTCTTTGATAACACATCCATTATCGCAGTCAAACACACTGACACAGCAGCTGTTTACATCCCGAAATGCTGAAAGTTTCGAGTTGCTTTTTACTAACCAGTTTTATGTCTTCTACTTTTTGATAACGATTTAGTTACAGGCCAGATGATTTATAGTAACAAGAAAAATATAGGAAACTGAAAGCTTTTATCATGATGCAAATTTTACACTTGAACTATTTCAGAGGTCACGATTGAACTTTAGCCTTTAGCCTAACAAACTATCTTCATCATCAGTGTGCTCTATTTTCTGCACTGTACTGTTCTTCTAAACTGTTCTTTGATCATATTATTCACGTGGGAGCTCGACACGTCCTCATACTATTAGTTTTTTCTTTATAGTGTGCTCACAAGTATCTGGTGAGGAAGGGGCATTCGCCATCAGAGCCTGGGCAGTTCAAGAGACAGCTGTATGACATCTGGTTCCGTCTCTACCACAGGGACAGGAGTGGAGGGTGAGTTTCACAATAGCAGCAGGGGGAGCTACTGGACTGTGAGCCATTTGCATAAAAATATAAAGAGTCATGGGCCAAACTAGTAAATATGTAGTTTACAACCAGTTCACTGCAAGAAAACAGTGTTTCTAGACCAAAAAAAACACGAGACATAGACATAAAATGTTCTATCAAAATAACTACAGTAACACCAATCTTTGAAATATGTTGTCATTTTTAATTATAGAAAGGATTCCTGTGGGTTTGAACATGTGTTTGTGGGAGAAACCAAGTTTGGCCAGGAGGTCATGGGTCTTCACAACTGGGTCCAGTTCTACTTGCAGGAAAAACATGACCATGTTGACTACAAAGGCTACAAAGCAAGAGACAACAAAGATACAGTAAGAACATGTATTGTGTCATCATGTGGATTATAAAGCAACTGAACCCACTGAGCAGAAAATTAACAAGCTTTTTTCGTTGTTGTTTTACAGCCTGATGAAGATGACCATGTGCTGAACCTGCAGTTCAGCTGGAACGGCTTGGTGAAGCCGGTTGGCGGCTGCTTCATTGGTGTGAGTCCAGAGTTTGAGGTGGCTCTCTTCACCATCATCTTCCTCATGTCGACTCAGAAGATGACGTCTGTGGTGGTGAAAGTGGACGAGTACGTGCTGGAGCTGGTTGTCTATCGGCATGGACGATCCATCGGCACGTCCTACCCCAAGCTGCTCAGCAGCAACCACAAGGATTTGTAATATCGATCCATCCAAGCTGTCCGATGTCATGTAAACATTTATATTTTCAAAAGATTGTGTAACAATTTTATTTCTTTCCTTTGCACTAAAAGTCAGGCTTAAATCTCCCTCTAATGAGTTTTCAGCCTAAACCTCCTGATCTGCACTGATATCATGGAAGAAGTGTATCTTGTCATAATCATGTATCCTTTTCTGATTCTGTACACCATTATGAAGTAAATAAAAGTGTCTTTCTCTACAAAGTAGTTGTAACATTTTTATTCTCCCCTGTTTGTGAATTAAGGCCAGATATTTCACAATATTTAGAGAGATGAAATCAAAGAAGAAGTGGGGTTTTTTAAGATATCAAATTTAACAATTAAGGGCAAAAACAACTATTTGGCAGCACTGCCTCAGTTAGCTGGACAATGCAGCTTTATTATTATACTCTAAACCTATATTATAATATCTTGATATAAAAACAAAGCTATATATCGGAGCAAAAAGATTCTTAGATACTCCCAATCTTTATTTTTTTAAAGATTTTAATCTATGAGTATTTTCTTTTTTATTATTTAAAATCTGACTTAATTCTGAGAGTAAATTTTATATGATAATTCTCAGATGTCAAACACATTCTTTCATTCTGACAGAAAACTATACCCTGCTGATGAAATGTACATTTCAAATTGTTCATTTGTGCTTATTAATTGTACTAAGCGTTCAGTAGACACATTGTATACTATATGTATATATACAGTTAGATGTCTCTATACTACATATGCGTTGTAATTTAAAAAAAAAAATAGAAGATTTAAGTTTTTAATGTATTTTAAACATGTGTCTTGATAGAAGAATGTCTTTGTATAGGTTCCTGGTGTTTCTTAAATGCATATGACAAAACATTGAATCGTGATATGACTGTGAAAGATCAAACCAGAACGTGGGAATTATTACAGAGTCATGGATTTATTATTTACTTATATTGATATGTTCATTTTATTCATTCAATTCCATGGAAGTCATGTCATGCCTGCGTCGCCTCGCAAGATATATCTGAGAACTGTACCTTTAAAATTGAGCACGGACGAGCCCTCGCTTTGCGCATGCGTACTCAAACAAATCATGTCAAACCCCAGAAACGAAACTGTTCCTCTGAAAACAACCTGACGATGTGCTGAACGAGCAGGTACACACACTCGCGCTTTTAAAGCAGGATACACTTATCCTAGATGTTTAGGAACAGTCGTCGTATTTCTCATAAACAAACTTTTCCCGTAGAGGCAACGAACATGGTTAGCTAACAGCTAGCCGCTAGCTGCTCGTCAGTTGGGCAGCTCGTTACCACTCTGTCTGTCTGCCTGTCTGTCTGTCTGTCTGGGTGCCACCTGACAACCGCTCACATGACTTAGAATAAATGCTGTGGCGAGACTGATGACAAAAAAGATAATTTAACTGTGCTTTTCTGTGCAGTTTGGGATCGTCCAAGTATCACTTTAGGGTTTGCGAAACAGAAAACCACAACAACAACAACACCACCAACAACAACATGTTTGGTAAAAAGAAGAGAGCGCCGCAGCCCAGAGGCCAGGGCGCTGCTGCAGCCAAGCAGGTAACAACAGCACTTCATGTTAACTGTAATGTGTTCTCTTGACAATAGCTGCCGAAAGGGTGAAGTTCACCTCCTTACTTTGTGCTTACAGATGGGTCTGTTTGTAGACCTGAACCCCGAGGAGATGATGATGGGTATGGAGGGGAGCGTAGACGACCCGGACTTGGAGGCTGAACTGGCCGCTATTACTGGGAGTAAAGCTGCGGCTGGAGGAAGAGCCAAGCAGAAGGGGAAAAGTGAGTGAGAGGGTAAAGCACTTTGGGAGAGGATAGGCTCAGACCCGTGTCCTCTCCCAAAGGTGTTGGATGGGGTTACAGTCAGGAATCTATGCTACAGGCCGAACAAGCTCTTCCACACCAAACTATTTCCTCATGCATCTGTCTATGTGCAGCTGTGCAAAGGGGGAAGGTCCTTCCTCAAACCTGTATTATTTATTCAAATAAAAAAGCCTGACATTTCAAGCTTGCTTTAGCACTTTGTCAGGTAGAGAGGAATTAACAGTTCTGCAAGTTCTTTGGGAGATTCAGTTACAGGTTGTTGTATTCAGCTTCTGCGTGCGGACATATTCTTTGTGAACACTTACTTTTGGCCATATAGTATATTATGATACATCGAAGTTGTTGAAAACCTTCTGTAACTACGTGACCAAGAACGGTTTTTCCATACGTATTATCCTGGGAAAGTGGTTATGCTCCTTTTATAGATGGACACTATTGCCAGTTACATTATTACTAAATGATCATGTAATATATGTTGTTGATCTCACATACAAACCCTGTCGGATACGTGGCATTATGTTTGGGTTGTAGGCCCGCTGCCCATGGAAGACATCGCAAGAATGGCCGACGAGTGTATGAAAGATGAGGATGAGGATGAGGATGAAGATGACAGTAACCTGGAAGACGACGAAGATCTATTGGTTGGTTTTGTGTTTATTATCGTTGCTCTCATGCCATGGTTTGTGGCTGCCATTGACCAGACACATGTTTTTTAATTCACTGGAATCAATACAAGTAGCTGTACGAACCCAATGCAGTTATCCAACAAACAACAGTAGAGCCATCAAACAGAAAACTGTACTGCTTGTGGGCCTTAAAAGTATTGTTGCCTTTACATTGTAGCTCTAATCTTAAGGTTTACATTTAATAAACGATCAATTCCCAGGTATAGTAGAGTTATTGACCTGAAATAACAAAGTACTCTATGTACTAAAAAAAATTGGACAGTTACTTTGTGCTGCAGCAGCAGAATTAACAAATATAGAACAATATAGATTTATTTTAATACAACCAACCATTTTCACATAGTGAGAATATCACGTCTTAGTATCATTTGGTATCCTAAAATGTTGATGAATTTGCCACTACATTAGTTCATTCAAGGAGGTAGTTTGAGTAATTACAATGATCCCTAGAGCAATCCCAGTGTCCACATATTAAATGTATGACGTCGTGGTGGAGGAGACCAGGAAGCTACTGCAAAGAGGTGAGAACTGGAGTGATGTTGCTGCCGCTGTTTGATCACATTTATACTGAGACCTGTAAAGACGGCAGTACATTGTTCAAGTCTACTAAAGATAAAGCAGTAATATGTTTCTATGTCCTTTTTAATTCTTGATTAACTGAATTGTGAAAGTGTTTCTGTAGCCATACAGGTGATTTTTCTACAAAGATACGAGCCAATTTATCCAGACACTGATCCTCTTCCCAACCTAGTTAAACAACTGGGGCAGAACCAGCACTTTTACATTGCAAAGTTAAGCTTGACAGGGTCAAGTGTACATGCCTGTGCAAATACCACACTAACTATGTTAATAATCTGAAAAAGCTTTACAGGTCTAACATTCCAGTTAAATTAGGCTGTTTATTTAATTAAATTTTTTATTTCAAAGGGCCTTAATTTCATCTGCACATTTTTAAATGCATGTCTTACCAAATGGAAAACTTGTTTCACACTTCTGTTTCAGGCAGAGCTACAGGAAGTGGTGGGTGAGGAGGAAGATGAGGATATTGTACCTGTTTCCTCTACATGCTCTGCCACTGCTTCTCAAGCTGAAACGCCAGAGCTGACGCAGGTACAACAAACGTTGCTCCTTGCCAGTCTTATAAATTGACACCAGCAGCCACCTAAATAAATGTGTCAAAACTTGACACAAAGGACTGTTTTTGTTTAACAAACAAACAATAATTGCTTACTTTATAATGAGATTGAGATCCACTCTTTCTAGTATGTGCAATACTCTGTGTGCAGTATTTTAAACCAGTGATATAAGGTCAGATATAGATATGTTTAAATTGCGATCAGAATTGTATTCCCTCTTTTTATTTATGTGTAGCAAATACTTTCTCAACACACAGCTCTGAGTAATTTATTGACCTTTAGCGTATAATTACCAGCTGTTTTGGGATAATGTTGACAGTACCTGCCTGTTGTTTTGGTGAAGCAGCAGGACGTAAAGGTCCCCTCAGCAGCTCCTGGCAGCCTCCAACATACCCTGGAGGAGAGAGTTTTCATGTACATGACGGCCTTGCAAAACGCCAAAACTGCAGGGGAGACCGCCAAAGTCCGGAGATACGATCGCGGCCTGAAGGTGAGTAAAACTACTGCCTGATGACACGTTATATGGTCAAGGTGCAGAATTACATTTTACAATATTGTTTTATGAATTATTGTTTAAATATGGGATGAATTATCTCGGTATTTCCAAATGTCACAAAACGTTTTCACCGGGTTTGTTGGTACACGTGTCTAATTAGGGCTAATAAATCATATAATAATGCCGGTAATCAAGTCTGCAGTTTGAAACATCAATAAGGTGTTCATAAATCATCCCTGATAAAACAATGTTTTTACTCCAACTCAAAAGTGGTTCTTATGAATGAGTTTATAATGAATCTATAAAGTATTAGTACATCATTAACTACTATTATTAAATCCATTAGTTTGTTTTTTCTTGCAAGAAAGTGTGACTGATTTGTTTGCTGAACTAACAATAGAAAGCATTTACAAAATCAGATTTCTTGAAATTTTTGAGAATTTAAGGTCCATCTTCAGTCACCACATCTAATAATCAACATTCATCTCAATGTGTTTTTTTTTATTTTTCTTAGCACATAGTGTGGGTAATATCTGTGTCAAGAAGGCCTTCTTGTTCCAGCTTGATGTTTTCTACACCGTTATATATTGTCTTTATTTTTTTATTTTTTTGCTTTAGTGGTATTGAGTGCCACTATTCCTTTTCCAATCTTAACTTTATTCTATTCAAGAGGCAAAATAAAAGCAGTTTATCAACTGAAAATAATTATTCAATTATGGTCTTTTCTGTAAATTATGGGAGCACCACTAAAATATCCAACAGCAACAGATACACAGAATCTTTTATTCATGTGTCCAATCACTCTGTTCAGTTCCCTAAAGGAAGACATCCGGCTTTTAGTCATCTTTTCAATTGGTTCTCGAAACCCATTATTTGTGATATTTCCTTAATTGCGATAGTGTCAGATTTGAGACATCCTATACAATTGCAGATGGCAGTGATTGTTGATGTTTCTCTCAACAGACTCTGGAGGCGATGTTAGCAGGTATTAAAAAAGGGAGACCCGTGAACGAGGCAGAGATCCCTCCACCTGTTGCCACTGGAGCCCCGAGTGCCGCCTCTCCGCCTGCTGTTCCCCGTCGACCAGCTCCCCCTGTACCCTCGCATCCTGAACCCACATCTTCAGATCATCAGGGGGAGTCGGAGGCCACGCCCGCTGTAACGGAGATCCTCACCCCCAGCAGTGAAGAAGAGGAGCACTCGTCGTCTGCCACCCTGACCCCTCTGAGCACCGTCCTATCTCCAGAGGAGCAGACCAGTCCGACAGATGGTCCGTGAGAGATGGATTATACAAAGTTATATCAGTGAACATATAAGATGTTAGAGAAAGTATACATTCAGCATACAGTTAAAACCAGGCAGTTGACCAATGATCAGCACCAACCACCTTTTCCCTCTCACTCTGAAAAACTGACTGTGGGTTAATTGTTTGGTCCTCAATTTGTGAATAGTTTGTTAAATATTGGTGCATTACTTTAAATAATCCAGAAGTAGACCTCAATTAATACCATTTGATTTCTCATAATGTATTCCAGCACACTTCAGACAGTATGCTTCCACGTTGTGAGCTTCTTGATGTCGGGTGAATGTGGGCCTTTCTCTGTCTTATTTGTTCTGGTTTCTGTCTTTGTGAATCTACAGCGAACGAGTTGACCAAGACGTTGCTTTTGGAGAGGCAGAAAGAATACAAGATGGCAGCTTTGAGAGCCAAGAAGCAGGGAGATGTGGAGCAAGCCAGGCTTTACTTCATGACCAGCAAGGTGAGGAGAGAGACCACAGCCCTACGGGATTGTTTTCGGACCAAGACTGTGTCTCGTGTGTAGCAGTGTTTTGAATACATTTGAATTCCTTTTTTTTTAGGATATTTAAATGTATACAAAACACTGCTGGTACAACTTTTCTTTCTTGGGTTTTCTGTGTTGTGTGTAAGCATTTTACTCACAATGAATCATTTAGTTTTAACTTGGTGTCAGGAATTACTGTGCGGTGGAAATGTGCTCAATAGTAGACGAATGTGTCACCTGACAACTTCCTCGTAGAATCTATAGAATATTTAGTTTGGTTTTTAAAATTTCAAGATAAAAAAGTATTTATTTTGAGCCAAATAAAAGGATTTCAATGTTTTTTACAAACGTATGTAGGCAACCAGTATAACATTCTTATACACATATGGATAAATCACTATCGTCTTTCACTTGCTATCATATAAAATATATAGTTGCTGAGCTGCACCTGTTAATAAAGTGAAACTATTATCAGTAAAACTATTATGTTCACTACAAGCTAAATACAAAATAAAGCCTGCTGCAACATTCAAAACTATTTTGCTCAGCAGAGCAGGTTCTGCTGTAGGAATGTAGCAGCAGATATTTGTGACAATATACACTCTGTGTTTTTGTGTTTAAAAAAAAAAACCTGATGCTTTGCAGGATTATTGCAAAAGTAAAACTGTTGTCTGAGTCTGTTGCTGCATATTCTGACTGCACGGTTTTCCTCAAGTATGTGAAACATGCCAACAATTTGGAAGTAGACAAAGACCATTATTATGTTTGAGAGTTTGGGTTTGTATTGCAGAGATTCGATGCGGTGATTGAGGCGTTGGAAAAAGGACAAGCAGTCGATCTGGGTGGCCTTCCTCCATCTCCACAGGGTGAGGAACACTGGTCTAAAATAAGTTTATAACGCACAACCATGCAAACGCTACTTCTACAGCTCTTTTTAACAACAGACGTTTCAAGGTGACGTACAGAAGAAATTAAATGTGAAGAGAGGGGAAATAAGAGACGGACACTCAATCACTCAAAGAAAACAAATGGATTTTTAGATAGCAATTAAAAAAACAACTTATTTGAATCCAATTATAAACGATTTTAAAAGTTGATGGAATTTGTAATTGCAGGTAAATTATGATAAATCCTTAATAACAATATAAGCAGCATGTTGGGAATTTGCAGAACGATAATTTTTTGAAATCTTTTGTTTTAAACACAAGTCTGGATTATTTTCTAAAGAAGTAAAGCCGAGTGTAGAAATTAGTCTAGAAGCCTGACAGAGGTCACAAGTATCTTCCAGGAAGGAAATGTATAATCAGTACCTTCATCAAGAAATATGTTCACCAACTGTAATACAACCTGTTGTTTACACTTCTGTATGTTTTCAATTATCTCGTGTGATTGTATTTCAGCTGCAGGAGGAGGCTCTGCTCCAGTGAGAGAACCTCCCTCAAGACCAAACATAGATGTCACCCAACTGGTTACAGCCGCTCCAGGTAGTAATATTATCCCCGCATGTATTCCCTTTGCTTGTGTTGTTGCAATGGCTCAAGTTCAATTCCCCCGTCTCTTAACAGTATTTTATATCGACCAGATAATGTGAGCTTGAGGCTGAACATTAGCGGTGACTTAAAAGAGAAGAGAACACACTACTTTGAATTATAAGAACAATATGTTTCCCAAAATTTTACATGGCTGAAAATGATCATTTGACAGGCTGCCATGAGAGAATATAACTAATAGAAATGCAGTCAAACATATGTTACGTGTCACTGAAGCCGTGTATTGCTGTGTGAAAGTAAAAATAGAAAATTGGATGCAAACCAAATTTTCCTAAAAGAAAAAAGAAAACCGAAGTGAACTGAGGTGTACAGTCTTTTGCTATATTTTTATCTGGCACACTACAGTACAAGGGAATCTAACCACTTTTTAACTACCAACCACATTACCTCCACAGTTCTTAGTCAAATTCTTAGTCTAATTTATTTATTTCTAAAGTCAATATTGAGAAAATCTTCGTAAACATTATTGCACTCAGCCGCTGCACCCACACCAGCCCCTTCAGTTCCCAAGGATGTGCTGGAGGCTCTGGAGCAGAGACGAGCCAAGTATGTGGAGGCGTCCAATCAGGCCAAAGCCAGTGGAGACGACCGCAAGGCCCGGATGCACGACCGAATCGCCAAGGTACAAGGAGAGCCTCTCCTCCTGATGTCTGCGTCTACATTGACAGAACTCCGCTGCTCTATTGTACACGAGTAGTTACAAGTCTAATAAATAGAAGGGAACTGGCACATAAACATCATATAACAAAATACCAATCACAGTTGCCATCTGTGCAATGTAGTTTAACTTTAGTCAATAGGAAATATAAAGTACAGTGAATACATTTAAACATGTTAAAAAAAAAAGCATTATCAGAAACAGAACCATTTATTGCCATGTATGTTTTCACATACAAGGAATTTGTCCTGGCGGGAGGTGCATAACATTTAACAATAAACAGAGTGCAATAAATGGCAGCATAAATATTTACACTTGAATCTACAGTAGAATATAAAATTAAAGTTAAAATAAAGTGCACAGACAACAGTACTTTAAGGTGGAATAAGTGACAAGCTGTGTGTGTGTGTGTGTGTGTGTGTGTGTGTGTGTGTGTGTGTGTGTGTGTGTGTGTGTGTGTATATTTTAAAGGCAGTATGACAGATTTGTCATGTTTAAGGATGACACAATAGGCATAGGCCAGGTATGAACATATATTATATTATAATGGTATGAATATGTATGTGGGTATGACTAAAGAAAACCAGCACAGGCATTACCAGCAATGGAGAAAACAATGACGCCACCATTAACACTAAAACCCTAAAAATACTATGCTTCTAGCATTAAAACAAATTGTTTCTCCTTCATCTGAATTCCAGCAGCATTTTAAAGATATTGAACCTCTCTCCTCCTGCAGCAATACCAGAGTGCCATCCGAGCTCACAAAGCAGGAAAAGCGGTCAACTTTGAGGAGCTGCCAGTTCCCCCTGGTGAGATTTGTCATGCTTTTGAGTTAAATGTAATTTACATATTATTATTATTATTATTATTATTATTATTAGTTCCACAAAAATGAATTTGTGTTTCCGGTTTAGTCGTCCTGGGGTGTGACTTTTTCCTGTATCACTATAAAAGCTGCCAGTGACACAAAACCAAAAGAAAAGTAAAAAAAAAGTAAATCCAGAACGTGGTGTTTAAGAACTGTAATGCCAGTCAGATTTACAAATTAGTTCTATTCTTCAGGTTTTCCTCCAATCCCGGGCCAGAAGGAGATGGGAGCGGAGCAGGGATTCATTGCTGCTCTGGAAGCGGCAGATAAGCTTTCCTCCACTGATGATGCTGAAATAGTGAATGAAGAAGAGGAGGAGGAGGAAGAGGTGAGCTATCAGCAACACATTATATATTTTTATATCGCAGTTTATTGATGCTGGGTTTTGTGTTTGTTGCAGTCCAAGCCTGCAGCTCCAGAAGGGCCAAAGAAACTCATGCTGGATGTCCCCACTGCAGGGCAAGCAAGGAAAAGGACTCCGTCAGCTTCACCCGACAGAACCACCACCAGGGAAGGACTTTCACCATCAGGTCAGTCCGCAAAAGGAAACATGTCTTTAAGCAGGTCACAGAAGTCTCTTTAATTTCTGTGACAATAAAAATAAAAAAAATGTTTTTAATATAAAAGTAAGCAAATAACACACCAATAAACATGACTAAAATGGACAATGAGAAATGCACACACAATATACTTATTCAAGCAGCAAAGATTCGTTAATCAATGGATTAGTCGATTGTTTCAGTAATTTTTTAAGCAGAAATGCCAAATATCCTCTGATTCCAGCTTCTCGAAAGGGATGATTTGCAGTCAGATGTGAGCTTAAAGCAAATTGGAATTGTCAGCTTAATCAATAAAGAAAATGATTAGTTACAGCTTTAATACTAATAACGTAGCAAATACTGTCCAAACAAGAACAAAAACATCTGTGTGTGAAGACAGTTCGGTCCTTCCACCTGCAGCCAAGCTGCAAATTACCTAATTTGCTTGACTTTCTTGAAAGAAAGACAGCCTTAACTGTTCTTATGAAGCACCTCTGCAGAGATAAACCCAATTCCCCTCTAAAAAAAACAAACATCTACATTTTTACATTCGATTTACTTTGTCTTTCCTCGTCCTCCAGCGGCTCAGCAGCTTGAGTTTCTGGAGGGCAGGAAGAAGCAGTACATGAAGGCGGCTCTCCAGGCGAAGCAGAAGAACGACATGGAGCAGGCCAAGATCTTCCTCCGCACCGCCAAGGGCTTCGAACCCATGATCGAGGCTGCACGCAGCGGCAGGAGTGTGGACATTAGTGCGGTGAGCACACGGGCAGTTTACTCTGGAAATTAATCCATTCATGATTTACCGAGACCCAGCTTGGTGTTAGAAATAGGTCTTATTCTAATTGACTTGGATGAGAGTATTATGCTTATTGTGACTTTAGTTACATTGTTGACAAATGTATTACTTTTTTTGTTTCAGTAGCTAAGAACGTCATTTCAAAGTAAAATAAATTAGATTTCTGTTTGCTCAGTTTGAATAAGATATCAGCATAGCATAAGTCATAAAAATGACCTAAAGTCATAGCATCGTTTAACATAAAAAAAACCTCATATACAAAGTCATAGTATGCGATTAAAATAGTCATAGTATAATCATTAAAACATAATTAAAAAGTCGTACAGTAGTATGTTGTAAAAATATCAGATAAAGCGTCTTAGTATAATATCTCATAAAAATGTCACACAAAAAATATCAAAAGTCAAAGTATTCCAGATGTTCATGTCTGTTGTGAACACATGGAGACAGTCTCTGTTGTTATCTGCAGGTGCCGTCGCCCCCTGGTGACGAAGACGAGGACTTCATCCTGGTTCATCACAGCGACGTGCAGATCTCAGAAAAGGCCGAGCAGCTGTACACACAACTGGCCAAGATCCTTAAAGAGCAGTACGAGGTAAAATGACAGAATAGCTCATGTTTGCAATTGGATGCATTTATATTTCTTTACATGCTCTCTGATATTTAAGTTTCCAAAATCATTTCTGATCCCAAAAAAGATTTAGCTTTTCTACTCCCAGTCTCATTGCTCCCCACTGTTTTTATTCATTTTCATTGAGATTTCTGACATCTGTGTTTTTTCTCCTCCTCCTTTTTTAGAAATGTATGACTCACTCTAAGCAGTTCACACACCTGGGGAACGTCACCGAAACAACAAGGTGAGCTTCCTGTAGTGATGTGTCCTTTCGTGTCGAGACTTCGAAGTGTGTCGAGTAATCGGGTAGATTTTGGTGAAGCGCGTATCGAAGCTTGTGTCGATGACGTTCGAAGCCTCGCGAGCCGGCCGTACCACGTGACTGATTCAGAAAATGGTTCGTGGGTTTGCCGTGCGATTTGAAATATAAGAGGCAGTGAAACTCAATGAATGCCCATGAGCGAACCATTTGGATAGAAAGCTTCAATGCTTCAGGAAGCTTCATCTCGCCATCACTAGCTTCCTGTGCAACAACAGTTTAAACATATTCATTAATTAAACTATATTATAACTCCGTTATAACGCTGGGCTATTTTCATTAACAATAAAACGGTTTATCTGTTAGGATTAAATAGATTATCCACTCTTTAAAATGATTCAATTATACAGTCAATTTAATCAGATTGATTATTTATTTATTAAATTACTGTACAGTGAACAGCCGGATGTTATGAAGTCCCCACATTGAGTCGACTGCTTTC